>NC_134581.1:99155000-99255000 GCF_037038515.1 Microtus pennsylvanicus | reverse complement strand
AGATCACAAGGACATGCTGGCACTAAATCCGCTGCAACAGTTGAGCATGGTAACACACACCTTTAGTCCCAGCACTTAGAGGGGAGAGGCAAACAGATCTGAGTTTGAGACCAGTCTGGTCTATATAGTGAGTTTCCAGGCTAGCCAGGGCTACATAGTGGGGCCCAGTTTCAACCCCTATCCCCCAAAATGCAATTAAAAACTGTCAGGTGTATAGCACATCTACTATGCTGTGCTTGGGAGGCAGGGGCTGGTGGATCTTCTGTGGCCAGCCTGGTTTATACAGAGCTCCAGGCCAGCCAGAGTGCAGTGGTTTGAGAATGGGCTCATATATTTGAATGCTTGGTCCCTAGCTGGTGGAACTGTCTGGAAAGGATTAGAAAGTGCAGGTTTATTGGAGGTATGTTGACAGAGGTTGCTCATTTGTTCCCGGCCACACAGACCCAAAATAATCACACACACTATTAATTGTAATACTGTTTGGCCAATATCTTAAGCATATTTCTAGCTAGCTCTTACATCTTATTTTTTTAAATATTTGTTTATTTATTATGTATACAATATTCTGTCTGTGTGTATGCCTGCAGGCCAGGAAAGGTCATCAGACCCCATTACAGATGGTTGTGAGCCATCATGTGGTTGCTGGGAATTGAACTCAGGACCTTTGGAAGAGCAGACAATGCTCTTAACCTCTGAGCCATCTCTCCAGCCCCTAGCTCTTACATCTTAAATTAACCCATAATTCTTGTCTGTGTTAGCCTCATGGCTTGGTACCCTTTATCAGTGAGGCATTCTCATCTTGCTTCCTCTGCGTTTGGGTGACGACTGCAGACTCAGCCTTTCCTCTTCCCAGAATTCTCCTGTTCTGGTGGGTCCGCATATACTTCCTGCCTGGCTACTAGACAATCGAGTTTTATTAAACCAATACAAGTGGCAAGTCTACCATTTTCCCATAGAAGAGGTGTGTCAGTGGGGGTGGGCTTTGATGTTTCAAAATGTCACTCCAGGTCCAGTGTCTGCCTCCTGCTTGTGGCTCAAATGTAAGTTCTCAGCTACCATTCCAGTACCATGCTTGCCTGCTGCCCTGCCATGATGTTCACAGACTCTGAAACTGGAAACAAGCCCCCAATTGAGTGTTTTGTAAGTGGCTTTGGTCATGATGCTGTCACCCTGTTAATAGGAAAGACAGCCATGGGGCTACATAGTTAAGATAAAAACCCCAAAACAAAAAACCCTATTCTGGGGCAAGATAACTCTGTGGTTGAGTGCTTGATGTGCAAGCCTGGCAACTGAGTCCCTAGAGCCCACGCACAGGTGGAAGAGTGTACTCTCGAAGTTGTCGAGGGTTTCTCTCTGTAGCCCTGGCTGTCCTGGCACTCACTCTGTAGACCAGGTTGGTCTTGAACTCAGATGTCTGCCTCTGCCTCCCAAATGCTGGAATTAAAGGTGTGCACCACCACCGCCCAGTTTAGCTGGGGATTTGGATCGGTTGGTAGTGTGCTTGCCCCCCATGGGTTCTATCCCCAGTGCCCTGTAAGTTAAGAGGTGTTAGTGCAAGCAGGCTCAAAGCCAGCCCAAGCTATGACACTGCCAAACTCAAACTATCTAGCCCTGCTCTGAGCAGGGATCCTAGACTTCTGGTTTCTGTTCCTGGAAACAAAGCCTGAACACAAGCTCTGAAGGGAAGAATGTCCGGTGGTTCAGCCATGCAGACCACCTGGGACTCTGCACGCCTGAGCTAGGCCAGTTATGTGTGGAAGAGGCAGCTTGTATCGTCCATTATAAGAAAGCAACACGGAGGTGACCCTTGCACCTTCACTTTCCAGGGAAAATGGCCCATGGAGTTGTTGAAAGACAGTAACAAGAGGCACCACCTCCGATTATCCTAGCCGGGTGTGGTGGCACGGCTACAAACACGGGGTGTGGGGAAGGTGAAGCAGGACTGAGCTCCAAACCAGCCTAGGCTACTTAGTGAGGCCTGAAGATTACTGCTGGATTTAGTACAGTACACCAGCACTACTGGGAAGGCAGAGGCAGAAGCACTGTCACGATTACTATGCCAGCCAGAGCTACACAGTGAACATAGTGGTCAGACATGATTACAAAACAAAGAAAAAGGTATGCCCAGTGACCCGGCGTTTCCAGACATTTCTGAGCCAGATGAGAAGGGCTACAGGATGCTCTCACAAGTTCAGGTCATACTTGTAGCCAGAGCTACACAGTGAACATAGTGGTCAGACATGGTTACAAAACAGAAAAAGGTATGCCCAGTGACCCGGTGTATCCAGACATTTCTGAGCCAGATGAGAAGGGCTACAGGATGCTCTCACAAGTTCAGGTCATACTTGTTTGCTGCTGAGGGACTGAGTCACTTTGCCCCTTGGCCTTGGCATATTTGTGACTCATGAAGTGAAGGGTAAATATGATAAACATATTTGCATTTTACAGTTGACATTTCCTAAGGATAAACTGAAGTTCTGTTCACGTAGAATCAGTACATCAAGTCAGACCACCCAGGCAGGTCTTAAGCCAACTGGAGCTCTGCCTAAGGGTAGACACGATGTCCTCATGACCACAGAACACCTGTGCATTACCAGACACCACAGTCAACGTCAACTCCGAAACAAAAGGATAAAGTAGCCATGAAGATAAGATTTATTTATTTACAGGCTCCAAAGCTACATAGAAACCCTGTCTTGAAAAACCAAAAAAAAAAATTATTATGTATACATTGTTCTGCCTGCATGTGTGCCTGCATGCCAGAAGAGCACAAGATTTCACTATGGATGGTTAAGTCACCATGTGGTCGCTAGGAACAGTACTCTCAAACTCTGAGCCACCTCCCAAGCTCCCAAGCCCATTTTCTTAAGAGGCTTTCTGGAAAGCCTTATTGAAAGTTCCATTTGCCTCTCACTGTCCAAAACTGAGTCACAGAAATGTATCCTGTGAGGTAGATGCATCTCCACGTATGCCTTCAAGCCAGAGGTCCTTTCCCCTCTTGTTGGTGGGGAAGCAGTGAGAGACACCAGTCACTACCTGGGTGCTTTATAGAAGCGCTTTATTTGAAGAAATATTACAACATATAAAAACTACATCAAGTCTTGTTTGCCACCTGCAGTGGCAGATCTGATAGAATACGGAATTAAAAACCAAAAAACTTTAAAATCCAGAATGCACAAAGTACTGCACGGCTTGGTCACAAAGCAACCTCACAAACAGTTTAGTGTCGCCATGGCCACAGACGCTGTGCATGACATTTCAAATGCTGGGGCTCGACAGGTAAAAACATCAGTGCATACGGGGCTCTGGGCGAGAGCAGGACTATTCCATCGTGGGAGTCTCCTCCTTCTTAACTGCAGCTGAAGAGAGGAAAGCAGAAGTCACCCTGAGCACACAGTGGCATGCAAGCTCATGGCTGGAGAACTTGCAACAGCTGATGGCAGTTCCTGCGCCCAAGTCCCAGGGCCTAGAGGAAGGTGGCACTTACCTGAGGCCATCTCCTGAGCTCTGGCCAACATACAGAGCTTAATCTCAAGGCCAATGGCTTTGGCCAGTGGTGGTGGCACGGCGTTACCCACCTGTGGGAAGGAAAGAGGCAACACCAGATTGTCACTGGGTGTCACTGTCCTGCCTCAGCTCTGACCAAGGCAGGACAGTGACCTGGACATTGGGGACTCAGTCTACTCAAGTGGCACAGGCCTTCTACTGTGATGCCCTCAGACCCACAGATCACTAACAGGGAGTTCTTTGTTTACTCTGTTTCAAGACGGGGTCTCTCTAAACAGACCAAGCTGGCTGGGAACTCAGATCAACCTGCTTCTGCCTCTCCAGTGCTGGGATTAAAGGTGTGAGCCACCCCACATAGCCGACAGTAAGCTTTCAAAAGACTTTAGGAAAATCTGGAAGCAAAACACAGAGACTCCCAAGCCCACTTTGATTCCCACTATGAGCCAAACAAGGGCCTGAGGGAGCATGGGGCTGGTCTGTATGGAGCCCAGCCCAGCCCAGGCCAGGCCAGGATTTCTGCTGTACCTTCTAACTAGGGACAGCCAGCTGGGGAATGACATTTGTGCTATTGTACTATTGTGTTGCTGCTGCTGACCCACGCTCTCAGTGACACAGCTGGACTCAAGCCCTGGGCCCCACTCCCTACATGAGAGCTGAGGCCGCTTGGCAACAAGCTCAGGTGCTGGGCTAACCTGCCGGTGTCTGTCCAGGATGTTGCCGAAGAACCGGTAGGTGTCCGGAAAGCCCTGGGAGCGGGCACACTCCCGCACGCTCACCACCCGGTGCTGCTCTGGGTGGAGCACACGGCCCTGCTTGCCCATGGGCTCAGGGTTGGTGACAGTGGTGCTGAAGAAGCCATCCCACTCCAGGCGCCCATAGAGGCCGGCCCAGTGGTTGTGCCGGTTCCCAGTGTGCGGCAGGCACCAGGGGATGAGGGTGTTGAACTGCCTGGCCGTGGGGTCGCAGGACTTGCCAGCTGCAACAGAATACTGTGCTATAGCCAGGGCTGGTGCCAGGCCACAGGGAGACTCAGACTCTCTGGGGCACTCACCTCTGCAAAGGGGCTTCCTGGGGGGGAGGGAGGGGCTCTGATGGCTGCCTAATCCAGGCCCAGAGCACCTGGTACCCCTTTGCTGAGGCAAAACTGTTTAACCCCCCTCTGGCATCCATTTAGTTAGTAGCACCCGGTGTGGCCAGGGCCTCTGGGTTAACAAGCAGATTGTCAAGTGGGGACTGCTAGGGAGCCCTAGGAAGCTAAGCGGCCAGACCACACAGGGCTGTAGTCACGGAATCCACGTTTGTGGAGATAGTGGGTGAAAGTGGGATGACCAAAGCCTGGGGTCCCACCTTCTGCACAGGAACAGACCCCACGCATTGCACCAGTGCTGCTGCGGCCATTCTTCTTGTCGTGGAAGGTGTAGCGCAGCTTCTTGGTGGTAGTGCCATCTGTCAGCAGCACTTCTATATTGGGCAGGTCACGCCAATCCGATCCTGGGAACAGTGGAATGTTCCGCATGCGGGCAGCCACCAATGGGCTCATGTCCTAGAACACAGGGAATCCCAGCTGATATCCAGGTCAGGAAGCACAAAAGGGAACCAGAGGCTCAGATCCTATCAGGAGGAGACAGCTACCCAGCCCTAGCTCTAAGAGCCGAACAGATAATGGAGCCAAGGGCATGCCTAGAGGGGCATCTGAGAAAAATGCATAAGGCAAGGGTCCAGTGTGAGGTCAGCCAGGGAAGCACACAAAAGGTGCAGCCCAGTGTATTAGTACATACGAAAGAGCGATTAGAGGGTGTATTGGGGGAGGCACTTGGGTGCTTGCTGCTCCAGTGCCACCTGAAGATGACAATACCGGCCCCCGGGGTGGGAGACCCGAGATGTTGAGCCTGCAGTAAGCCCAGAGAGAAGTTGAGCCAGGCAAGACCCCAGGAAGCACCAGACTCAGGGTGGTGTGGGAGGTTCATATATGTTTTATGTAATTTTACTATGCTTAAGCTAAAACCTTCCTTTTCATTTAAACAGAAAAGGGGAGGTGATGTGGGATTACCATTAATGAATAAAGAAACTGCTTTGGACCTATAGCAGGGCAGAATTTAGGTAGGTGGAGAAGACGGAACTGGGAGCTGGGAGGAAGGGAGGAATCAGAGAGATAGACGCTGGGAACTTTAGCTGGTAAGCCACAGCCACATGGCGATACACAGATTAATAGAAATGGGTTAAATTAATATGAGTTAGCCAATAAGAAGCTAGAGCTAATGGGCCAAGCAGTTGATTTAATTAATAGTTTGTGTGATTATTTTGTGTTTAAGCTAGCTGGGAAGCTAGGAACCGCTACCTTGCAGATATGATCCCTGAGGATGGGCTGGTAGTGTGAGCCCCGCAGCTGCCTCTGGAACCAGGACTGTGGCTCTCCATTGTAGGAAATCTCAGGTGCCGAGGCTCCATTCTGGATCTCAGGGAGGTCGGACATGGTATCCCGCACCGTGATGGTTCGGAAGGGGCCCGAGTTCAACCTGCAGCAGAGGGTGCCTTCTTAGATATCATGCGTGCAGTCTCTGCTGGATTTCAGGATGTGAAGGGCAGCTGTAGCATGTGCTCTACTCAAGCCAGCTGCCTGCAACAAGGCAGAACTTGAGGCTGGAATGGCATAGACTTGCAATAGCACTGAGCTTCCACATAGAGCCTGGCACAAACCCCAGTGACCCAGGAGTCATGACCTCCTGCTAGTCCAGCACTTGGTGTGCCAAGTTCAGCTCCTACCTAGTGATGTTGCTAACAAACTTCTTGTCATCCACCACAACACTCAGCTGGCAAGCACGGGGCGCAAACACATGCAGAGGCTCTGGAAACAGAGGCAGCTTCTCTCCTGGGGCTGCAGCCAAGATGATGGCCCGTCTCCGCGTCTGGGCCACACCATACTGTCCAGCCTTTAAGAGGGGAATGGAGACAGGTGGCGTCAGACAGAGTGTCTGCCTAGCTGGTCTCTGTGCCGAGAACCATCTACAACTCATCAAGTCGACAGTGCAACTGACCAACAAGAGCAGCGCTCGCTTGTCAGCCAGGGCCACACCATTTGCAAAATTCCCTATCCTTAAGACTATAATAATATGAATTTCCAGAATTAGTCACTCGTCTTTGTAAGCTCCCTGCCACCCCAATTCTGTCAAACCCAGGCCCCCAAAATATTAACCCACCACCTGTTTTTGTCTTTCCCCTCTTCTCACAGCAACTCATGGGTTTGAAGGGGATGGCAAGATCTCTGGGTAACCAACTGGAAAGCCCCAATCCCAAGTTTGCATTGGATTCTCAGAATCTCAGGTTCTGCTGTGGGGCCACTTTTATCTTTCACTGACAGCCCCTTAGGGAACACTGCAGAAGTGGTAAGGACAATGGGGAGCTGGGTGCCCCCCACTCCCTGACAGTCACAGGCAAGGGGTGGGAATGCAGCACTTGCCCCATGCAGGCTCTTGTGACTTCAGCATCCATTGGATGTTTGAGTTCGTAGCCCAGGCTACCCACTGCCTACCTGTTGGGATGACAGGTGTGTGCGACCATATTTGGGCTAGTGGTAATGGGAAAGGAACCCAGGCTTATTGAAGGTTACTAAGTGTGCTACCAACTGGGCCCCAGCCAACCCTGCTTACTTTTGGCAAATGTGCAGTTACCAATGTGTTACTTGTGAGTGCGCTACACTTAGCTACAACCCAGCTCTTAATCTTGAGACATTGGCCTTGAGCCCATGATCGTCTACTTCAGACTTCAGCCTTTTAAGACCGGAATGACAGGCCTGTGCCACCATACCTGGTTACCCCATGTTTTTTCTTCTTTTAAGACAGGGGTTCTTAGGCTGGGCGGTGGTGGTGCAACGTCTTTAATCCCAGCACTCGGAAGGCAGAGGCAGGCAGATCTCTGAGTTTGAGGCCAGTCTGGTCTACAAGAGCTAGTTCCAGGACAGGCTCCAAAGCTACAGAGAAACCCTGTCTTGGGGGGAGGGGAGGAAGAAGGTAGGGTTTCTTTGCAGCTCTAGCTGTGCTAGAAATCGCTCTGTAGATCAGGCTGGTGTCAAACTCAGATTTACTATCCTCACCAACACACTAGTGATCACGCAGCCCTCTGCTACCCAGCAGGCCTGAACACTCTCCCGGTTAGTGATGGGGGCAGCAGTCCAGGTGACCGCACTGAGGGAACCACTTCTGCCCTCTGCCTGCTGTGTGATGCCCACCTGCAGCACACCGAAGGTGCACTGGTAGCCCATGCGGACCAGGCAGCGCAGTGTGAGCTTCAGCACCATGGAGCGCTTGAAGGACACAAAGTTCCTAACGTTCTCCAGCAGGAAGAACCGTGGCCGGTAGTAGTCGCAGTAGCTGTGGGGCAGGAAGGACAAAGGTCAGTCTCTCACAGACCCTAGGCATCTCCCACCAGAGAGGGGCTCCCTCCCACAAAGCTGTATCTGGCCGAGAGTCGCCCCCAGACAGCAAATGACAGAGGGCTGTCCATGCTTACCTGAGGAAGGAGACTACCAGGGAGTTTTTGAACTTGGAGTAAGTACGGGAGTTGAAACGGTTCATGCCGCTGAAACCTTGGCACGGTGGTCCACCACAGAGCATCTCCACATCGCCCTTCTGCGGCAGCCTCTGGCCCAGGGAGTTGGTCACCTGGCCAGACATGACCAACTTAAGCAGCACATTGCAGTCCTCTGTGAACACCGTGGTGCTGGGGTTGTTCAGCCGGAATGCCTGGGCTGCTGGGTCCCACATCTCAATGGCCCACAGTGTCTCAGAGATGCCTGGGGGACAGAGAGCAGAGGTTTGTTGTTTTCATTTGCTCAGACATGCCATGGCCGCCTCGCCTTGCCCAGCCAGGCCAGAGTCAGCACAACCAGTACCCACCTGCTTGGTGGAATCCTTCTGACAACCCTCCACAGCCAGAAAACACATCCAGAGTTCGGAGCTTGGGCAACTTGATGGCTGTCTCGGGCTCTCTGGGCTCCGACACCTGACTCTTTGCCTTCCCTTTCCCTGAAGGAGGAATAGGACATCAGCTGTGAGAAGGGCCCACCAGGTGGCTCTCCTCAGAGGCTTTTTTCAGGAGACCTTGTCTTTGTGTCTTAAGAGCAGCCTCTTGGGAGACCTTCCCGATTCAGCCTCCCAAACATGGGCAGAATTTGAGAGGTTGAGGCAGAAAACTTCAGGGTTCTGGGCTAGCTAGGACAACATGCAACCTTGTCTCATGAAAACCATACATATAGGGGAGTAACAGATGGGACACACCTTTCCCCTTCCCTTTCCCTTTATTTCCAGGGTTGCGGGCGTGGTTTGGAGGGTCTTCAAAGCTTTTGCTCTTTGCATTGTAGGCCTGCACAGAGATGAGCCATATTAGTTAAGAAGAAATGCATGGACACCCCCCCCCACACACACACACAGCTTAAGAACTTGGTCTGATAATCTGATTCCCTAGGAGGATCACAGCCAATCTTATTATTGGAAAGAGACAAGACTGTAGCCAGCTGGTCATGGTGCTGAGGCTGAGGCCACTCCACACTACAGAGGCTGTCTAAAATCACTTCTATTAACCCTCTCATGGTCTGCACCAACATCTGCTACTTAAAGCACCCAGAGCATACATTCGATGGAAAGGGAGAGCATTATGGGAGCCTGCTGTCCAATGTCACATAAACATGCACACAAAACATTGAAGAGCCAAGCTCCAGGTACTCAAATGGGTCTAGTACAAGAGGATCTTGGATCCTTTCTCAAAACCATGGCCACTACCTGGTCACAAGAGACAGAGTGTACTCGTCCCAAAGAGAGGGACCTTTCCAACATATACCAAGACCCTAGGTATGGTTGGTATATCAAAACAGTCCGTCAGATAAATTTTAATGGTGTTAGTAAAATGTTACACCAATTTTTACTCTTAAAACTAGAGCAGCCAGGGCTACAAAGAAAACTTTTATAAATATTTATTTATTATGTATACAATATTCTGTGTATGTATGCCTGCAGTCTAGAAGAGGGCACTAGACCCCATTACAGATGGTTGTGAGCCACCATGTGGTTGCTGGGAATTGAACTCAGGACCTTTGGAAGAGCAGGCAATGCTCTTAACCTCTGAGCTACCTCTCCAGCCCCCTACAAAGAAAAAATTCTACCTCAAAACAACAAAAAGCTGGGCGGGCAGTAGTGGTACATGCCTTTAATCTCAGCAGTCGGGAGGCAGAGACAGGTGGCACTGTGTGAGTTCGAGGCCAGCCTGGACTATATAGTGAGTTCCAGGACGGTCAGGAATTATATACAAAAATCTTGTCTTGGAAAACAAAACAAAAAAACTCAAACCAAACCCAGAAAAGCAAAAGCTAAGCACTGAACTCCAGAACCACCTGCTATCACAGGCCTGTGTCATGTGCTGACATGGGTATGCAGCTCTGTTAAGTAATGTGCCCTATGCCTTGGGCATCCAACACCAATCTTCTTCTGAACACCCAATCCTGCCTCCCAACCCAGGGCTTTGTGCATGTTAGGAAAGAGTTCTACTGGATCAAGCCCTATCTCCAGCTGCCTTGTTTTCTTTCAAAGTCAAAATCCTACTCCTAAGGTTCTACATAGAAGTCAGGTGGTGGTGGCACATGCCTTTAATCCCAGTGAGTTAGAGGCAGGTGGGTTTCTAAGTTCGAGGCCAGCCCTGTCTACAGAAACAGTTCAGGGATACACAGAGAAATTCTATCTTGAAAAACCAAAAGACTATATAGGTTGGGTGGGGCGGGTACCACAAGCCTTTAATCCCAGCACTTGGAAGGAAAATGTGGGTGGATCTGCCAGTTCAGGGCCAGTTTGGTCTACAGATGGAGTTTCAGGGGTATATAAATGTATAGTGAGACCCTAGCTCAAAACAGACAAAAACCAAACCCACTGCGTACCAGCTGCTTCCTTAGTCTACCTCGTATCTCCTATCCCAAGAAAAACCCAGGACCAGGTCTAGCACTATCCAGCCTATCACTGAGCTCCACCCAGGACCAGGTCTAGCCCTATCCAGCCTATCACTGAGCTCCACCCCAGACTGAGCTGCTTTCTTGGGTACCCCACTCTCGCACATTTGCCCCTCAAGTCTGGCTCCACCTCAAGGAAGTAGAAGCGGTCAGGGCCTCCCTGTGAGTAATCCTGGATGCTTTCAAGCAGGTCTTCCCCGTACTCCACAGTACAGCGGCCTTGCACATCACTGAAGTCCACCACAGCTTCCTCGTCACTCCAGTACAGCAGGTTGATGTCTGAATGGTAGGTTGCTGAGGTGGATTTGTGGGTGTTCTCAGGCCTGTAAAGCGGACACCAGGTAAGTATTATTTTACCACAAGTTTATAATCACAGGTCAAAGCACCCTCATCTGCAATGCCTGGAACCAGCAATTGGGGAGTTGAGTGAGACAATAGGGATCTTGTCAGTCTTGTACACCTCATACCTCAAGGCCTTTATTTTTTGAGACAGTGCTTCCCAGGCTGACCTCCAGCTCAGCGATTCTCCTTCCACAACACCTCAAGTGCTGGGACTACAGACAACTACCAACCCAGTCTCCACAGGACATCTTAGATAGCATTTTAAAAAGGATTTATTCATTCTTATTCAGTGTGTATGGGCGCTCTGCTGGCTTGTATGTCAGTGCAACAGGTGAGTACAGTGCCCATGGAGGCCAGAAGGGGGCATCGAATCCCGTGGAACTGGAGTTAGACAATCTTGAGTCACCATGTGTTTAAGTGCTGGGAATTAAACTTATCAAATCTGAAGCACTGAGCCATCTCTCAAGCCCTTACATGGCATTAAGTAACACTGAGGTAGCCTGTAAGAGAGGTAAGCTGTATAATTTGAGTACTTGGTTTGGTTTGGCTCAACCTATAAACAGCATCACGGAAAGATCACACATCCCAGTTCCATCAGCATGGTGACCACCACCCTTACTTGGACCCAACCCCACAGCAGGAATGGAATTCCCGGGAACCAGATCAGGGATGCTCTGCTTCATCCTGCCCATCAACGCTGAGTGACCCGTTCTTTTCTAACCACGTTGATCATTACAAAGACTCCAGAAAAATCAGGTGTAGTAAGAGGTGCCTATTATCCTAGTACGTGGATGCTGATACAAGTTCTAGGTATGCTGGTAAAACAAGCACATACAGGTCATCTGGGCCAGTTTTCTTTCACCGTAGCCCCCTTTCTACTGCCTGTCTTCAAACAAAGAAGCCATACTTTCATGAGTGCATGCACAAGTACCTAAAGTGTATGTGGAGTGTTTAGTAAAGCCAAGGGCTGGAAACAAACAAACCCAGAACCAGTAAAGGTGCAGAACAGAGGGATTGAGAGTGGTGGGAGACCAGAACAGGAGACTGGTTTGGGCAAAGCACCGAGACAAACCAGGACACACTCCCTGCCACTCTGCAGCTTTTGTTTCTTGCAGGTTGAATTGGAGCCCACAGTACCCCACATGCTAGACACAGGCTCCCAACTTAGCCACACCTACACCCCCCCACCAAGGCCACAAGTATGTAATACACCCATGCCCCCAGGATAACCAGAAGCAGCCATCTCTACCAGCAAAGCCCTCTTGGAGGGCCTCCCAGCAGGCAGAACCCACACGGACCTGTAGAACTTGTTGAGCCTGATCTTGATGTCTGCTTCGTTGGCCTTGCCGTTCTTCTTGCCACAGTGGATTGCTTTGATCCGGCCGATGCGATAGGGCTCAGGAGCATCCAGGTTGCTGCCTTTGATATAGTCAGAATACTTGCGGTAATGCTCAGGGTACAGGCTCTCGTCCACAGGCTCCTTCTTTGAACGCTTTAAGGGGCTAGCTAGCTTAATGCTGCAGAGAGGAAGGAAGGAAGGGTATATAACTGAGCGCGAGGCCTTAGAGTCCAGACGACAGGTTGGAGTGAGCCGATTCCTCATGAGTTGGTACAGCCTAGTACCATTAATGAAAGATATTTCAAATGAAATCTGTTTAAAATATCACTCAGCTCCCAGAGCTCAGGGGGCTGTGGCTACACATGCTTGTCATCCCAGGATTTGGGAAACAAACTGACTGAAACAGGAGGCTCGGGAGTTCCAGGTAAGCTTGAGCTGCCAATTAAATTTTAGGCCAACCCGGACGTACCTCCCAGCCATGTAGCACCATGTACTACTGACTGTATGTGACAAGGTCCTGTCAGCAAACACAAGTTGAAATGTTATAGGAGGGGACATTGCACTAGGGGAAACAGCAGCTTCTAAGACAGCACAGATACCATCTCCCCAGGTGTCAGCCAAAAGCACAACCACTGTGCTCTGAGGAGCCCTGGGCCTCGAGGACTCGCTGTGACATGATGTCACTTCCACCGATGCAAATGTGATGTGAAGGATGGAGTCTGAGAAAGCTCGAATTTGGCCCAACTCATGGCAAAGCTACTCTACCCACAAGGACATAGGAGGTGATCTTCCAAGGTGGCTCCCACTCTGGCTAGCAGTTGACTTTCGAGTCCTAGAAGCACCCCTGAGTGCTTATGTGTGGCCTAATTGGTGTGCTTCTATGTGGTAGATGACACCACAGGGAATAACCTATAGAACACCAAAGATGAGCATTTCAAGATTGGGTAAAATACCCAACACCATCAATGAAGTATCCACTCATTCCTTAGTTCCATGGGTCACAGCAACTAAGCCAAATTTGGGGACTTAAGGTTTCACCAGACACTAGGAAAATGGATCCTCCAACTATAGATACTGAGCTATGTTTGGAAACATGAGCTGCAATTCCAACTTGTTCTAGCGCTTAGGATGTAGAATGGATGAAAGGTGGAGGTGATGCCCTGACTTCCAACATGGAGTCTGATGTAGTCCTGTTCACAGACCTCATCCAACAATCCCTGGGTAGAGCACTGGAGTTCTGGCAGGGAGATCCCATTAGCTTCAAAGAGAAAAAGACTCAGGGAGGAAGTCTATGCCAAGACCTCAGAGCTGCTCAGGTGCGGAGCCGAGCCAAGAACTGACTGTCCAGCACTGCAGGTCTCAGCCAGACACACAGCACAGATGGTGAAAGGCCTGAGGCAGTGTGCCTGGAGCACGACCAGCACGTGACAGAACCTTCACGAGGAGAGGCCTAAACACTAGCTTAAGGGGAGCAGCTGGAAAGATCACCAAGCCAACTGACGGGTATGGACCATGAACGGGGCACTCACTTGAAGGTAAAGGCCTCAGGAGGCAGGTATACACTGTCGCCTAGTCGGTAGACAACACCATTCTTGGTGATACAGCTGCAGTAGAGCCGGCCATCCACCTCATCAAGCTGCTCCAGGACCTTGGGCATTTCTTTCTGTCTCAGCTCACCTAGCCGGATACAGGATAGGCAGAACCTGTAGAAGCCAAGGGCAGAAACTCAAGGCTCCGAGGTAAAAGTATCTGCAGATATCTGGGAGAATTGCCCCTTTTGACCACAGCTCAAAGACAGAAATTAATACTAGCCTAGCAAACAAGCCAGGGGCTGTGTATATCAATAGCAGGGTCCTTGGCCAGCAAATGCCCAAGGCCCAGGACTACAACCTAGCACCACAAATGAGTATTTTCCCCCCTTCTCTCTTTGAGTCAAGGTTTCTCTATATAGCACTGCTGTCCTGGAACTCACGCTGAAGACCAGGCTGGTCTCGAACACTTATCTGCCTACCTCTGCCTCCCACCTCCCAAGTGCTGGTATTAAAAGCGTGCACTACCACTGCCCAGCAGAAATGACTATTTTTAAACAGATGGCTATGCTTGCCTATGACAAGCCCCAGATAGTCCATGCTTTTTTTAAAAACAGGGTTTCTCTGTAACGGTCCTGGCTGTCCTGGAACCCACTCTGTAGATCAGGCTGGCCTCGAACTCAGATCTGCCTGATTCTGCCTCCCAAGTGCAGGAATTAAAGGTGTGCACCACCACCTGGCCAGGTCCACACATTTTAAACACATCCATGATGTCAGGCCTCTTTGGTCAGCAAAGAACACAACTGGGGCTGGGCGGTGGTGGCACACGCCTTTAATCCCAGCACTCGGAAGGGAGAGGCAGGCAGATCTCTGAGTTCGAGGCCAGCCTAGTCTACAAGAGCTACTGCCAGGACAGGCTCCAAAGCTACAGAGAAACCCTGTCTCGACAAAAAACAAAAACACCCCAAAAACAAAAACAAAAAAACCCAAAGAACACAGCTGGGGAATAAGTAAACGTTTCCCTGGAAACCTGAGAGAATGGAAGGACTCCCAGAGCAGGATGGGGACAGAGGAGGCCTACAGCTGGTGCACACACTCACTTGTGCTTGTTGTCCTCTGTCGGCTGGGTCGTGGGAGGGGATTCAAACCTTGCGTAGTCCTGGTTGTACCACAGCTGGTAGAAATAGGTCTTTCCATCATCCTCAGCCCTTGGCAGCATGGTCTCGGGATCCATGCCGCCCTGTGGAAACAAAACATGGTCAGCCTTGGCTCCTAATGGTCGGGTGGAGCATGGAAAGGAGAGGAGGCGCTCACCTCCATGGCCCAATTCTCAGAGGGCGCTCTGTAGACGACCTTGACCTTGCTATGGATGTAGGAGAGCTGCATATTCTCACACTCGCCCACCAGGAACAGCTCCAGCGGGTCGGAGGTGGCTCCAAGGACTGTGTCTGTCCCAGCACAGAACCAGTGCGCATGGAACATCTGCCCATTCTTGTCTTCCCACAGTGCCGTGACCCTGCAGCCACAAGACGGGACAGGGAATAGATATCTCATGTAACCAGCAGAACTGGACCACACAAACCCTTGGTATCTTTTGGTTTCAGTCAGACATGAAAAAGCAGGCACTCAAATTTGGCAGGAGGACACACACACCTGGCTAGATATAGCGGCTTGGAGGAATCATCTGGAATGACAGAGACGCAGTCCCCCACCTCCAGTGTCTCTTCATCGATGCACACCTTCTGATAGTAAGTTCTCTTCTCTTCAACCTGAAACCAATCTGAGCTTGGGTGAGGGTCATGTCCAACATTTCCCCTAACTTTCTGTGAAATTTACTTGGGACTAGGGGTGTGGTCAGCAGTGCAAAGAGCACTGACCAGATGCAAGGCTCTGGGCTCCACCTCAGACACCCTAAAAAAGTGGAAACACGACTTATTTGATAAGTCATGGGGGCTAACAAGATGGCTCAGTGGATAAAATTTTGTCACTAAGTCTGACCTGAGTTTGATCCCTGAGACCCACTCTATGGAGAAGGGACTCACGTAGGTTGTCTTTGGAGTCACGATTGCTGTGGCATGTGTGTACATCCACAAATAAACGTAATGAAATCAAGAAAGCCGGGTGTAATGGTACACACCTTTAATCCTAGCAGGCCTACCTAGCCTACATTAGGTCCAGGTCAGTCAGAGCTACACGGTAAAACCCTAACTCAAAGAAAAAAGGCGTGAGTTGCTGGGATTGTCAGCACATGCCTGTAATCCCAACACTTGAAAGGCTGAAAAAAGCAAAGGATCAAGAGGTCCAGGGTTCAGCAGTGAAAAGTACTTTTTGATGTTAGAGAACCTGGGCTCAGTTCCTAGCACCCACAGTGGCTCACAACCATTCATAACTCCAATTGCAGGGGACTCCATACCTTCTTTTGACCTCTGTGGGTACTAGGCATGCACATGATTCATGTACATACATATAGGCAAAAAAAAAAATCTACACGCGATAAATCTGAAAAAATTGATAAAAAATAAAATTTAAGTTCTAACCCAACCTGGGCTATAAAGTGAGAGCCTATTTTTAAAACAAACCAAACCAAGGCTTCTGAATGAATGCCTTTTTCTGTATAACCTTGGCTGTCCTAGAACTCACTCTATAGACCAGGCTGGCCTAAAACACAGAGATCTACCTGCTTCTGTGTCCCAAGTACACCACCACGTGTATATAAAATATATATATAGACATAAGATCTGCCTACCATCCAAGTGCTGGGATTACAGGCATGTGTCACCACAGTCCAGTTTAATAATTTCTATTAAACTTGGCATGGTGTTCCACACCTGTAATCCCAGCACTCAGGAAGCAAGCAGATCTGCCTTAGAGGCTAGCCTGGTCTACATGGGGAGTTCCAGGACAGTTAGAGAAACCCCGTCTTAAACTAAAACAAAACAATAACAACAACAACAACAAAAAAACCCAAAAAACCAACCTAAGGCTGACATGGTGGCACATGTCTGTAACCTCAGCAATTGGGAGGTTGAAATGGAATAGTGTAAAGTGTAGAAGTAATGGGCTGCCTGGGCTACAGTCATCTCAGGATTTACCAGTGAGGCTGAGGTGTGGCTCAGTTGTAGAGCTCCAGCCTAGAGTGCCTGAGGCCTTGCATTCTACTCCTAAGTACGGGGAAAGGGGGGGACGGGACAGCAGCTGGGTTGCAGCTTGCCTCTCACAGGTGAGCCTGCGGCTTCCTGGCTGCAGGGCTAGGCTCAGGCGTGCAGCAGCACGTAAGAGGAAGAGGCCTCACCTTCAAGGGCTGTCCGAGCCAGGAGATGCGATCCTTGTTCTGCTTCTTTTTCTTCCCTTGATGCATCTTTTTGGGTGACGGCACCTCTGGGATGTCATCATCAACTTCCTCGTCGTCATCTGCCTCCTTCACGGCCAAGTTTGGACACCTGCAGAACACACTCTGCCGTCAACCCCTGGGAAAGCATCCTGTCAGCCCCACACCATGTCGTTGCCTCTGCCACCAGAACAGAACATAGCAAAGCCTACCTCCTCTTGAGGCAAGCCTGTTTACTCCGCCCAGTGCCACCAAACTTAACCATATCCTTGCAGGCTTTGCACTTCCCACACTCAGGCTGCTGACAGACCTGAAAAATAAAAGGGTGGATCAACCAGCCATCCATAGGGAGGAACTTTTTTTTGTTTGGTTTGTTTTAAGACAAGGTCTCTCTACATAGCTCTGGCTGACCTCAAACTCACAGAGATCCACCTGCCTCTGCAGACAAATGCTGAGTGGGAATTAAGGCATACATCACCACACCAGCCCAGAACTTTCAAAACTATGCCTGCTCAGGGTCAGCGAGATGTTTGGTGGGTAAAAGTACCAAGCTTCCCAAGCTTGCTTCAATACCCACAGCAAGACTAAAAAGCCAAAGTTACTTCCAACCTCCATGTACACACTGCAGCCTTTGCGCACACCCTCAACTAGTAAGTGTGAAAGCACACCGCATCTGTGCTGAGCACTTCAGACTTTTCCCATGCATGCCCTAAGCTTGACAACTACTCAGACTTAACCTGTGTCAGGTATCAATCAGGTCACCCAGCTATGACTAAGGTCCTGTAACAGACATGCACAGGTGACACATACTGTACCCTGTACTGTGCCTCTGCGTCTGCGTATGTGGAGGCACACAGGGTGCTGAGCATTCCCTAGAAACTCACAAGCAGTCAGTGGGGACAGTCACTAACAAAACACAACAGCACGAGAACAAGGTAATCAAAAGGAACCAAGCACCCAGCTCCCTTGTTCAGAAACAGACAACAACAACTTTAAAAGGAATTAACATCAAATACAAGGGCATGGAGAAAAAGTCAAGTAAAGGTGAGGAAGGGCATCCCGAGGAGGCTTATACCATGAGAAAAGGACGGATACTACTGTGGCGAAGGATCAGCGAGGCTCTACTACACCCAGGGAAAGTCAGAACAGTAAACTGCAAAAATACACCTGAGTGTGTCACACGGTTAAGGTGACTTCCTCTAAAGAAGAACCCAGCAGTCCCTTGTGTACTAAGAATAGCACGTAACAGTCTTCTCTTCTCACTCAGAGCTCTCAGGACACTTAAGTTCCTTTGATAGCGTAAGATAAGGCATGTCCCGTAAGCTGGTGTTGGGACAACTGATCTCACAGGACTGGGCATGCAGTACAACACCCAGACACTCAGCTCTCAGGAGGCAGGGGAAGGACAGCCTTGCCTACAAAGCTGCCTCAGAATACACACACACATGCAGGCTATGGTTCAGTATATGGTCTGTAGCCCAGGCTGACCTCAAACTCACTATAACTGAGAATGACCTTGAAATCCTGATCCTCACTGCCTTCATTGTGGGATAGGCTCGTGCCTCCAGCTTAACCACATCATTTGAGGTTTTGGGGTTTTTTTTGTTTTTAATTTGGGTTTTGTGTTAATGACACAGGTTGATTCCAAGACCATTGATACAAAAGTACTCACAAGAGCCAGCCATGGTGGCGCAGGTCTATAAACCCAGTTTTTGGAAGAATACGGTAGGATAGAGACTTCCAGGCCAGCCCGAGCTAGATTAAGACCCAAGTCATATCAAGAGGCCTTCTGCAGCCACAGATCTAAGCTGAGAGAAACATGTACTTCTGCAGAAGCTCTAGCAGAATTCCAGAGTGTAATGTGGCCTGAGGGGCGACTCTGGCTCTTGGGCCAGTCCTCTCTCAGCACCCCCAGAACATGGACGTAGAGCTGACGTCTCTCAGGAAACCAGGCTATGTAACCAATGGCACCCACCTAAAAGGCCCTGGACACTCTTGTTGACTTCAACCCCACCCGTCCGGCAAGGCAGACAGCTCCCCTAGAGTACTGACTCCTAAACATCTAAGAAGAGCCAAGGATGGCTCACGGCGTGGCTAGCCTGCTCACCTCGCAGACGCCACAGCGGCGGCGCTTGCAGGCGTTCTCCTTGTCTTCCTTGTCGTCCTTCTCGATCTGCTCTGAGAAGAACGTGTCAAAGATCTGGTAGACCAACTTGGTGGTGGTGGCTTTTGTGGGCCCTTTGTCCTTCTCCTTAGTAGAATCTTTGAGGTTATAGCGTCTCTCTGCTCGCCTGAGACAGATGGCCACCATTTTAGGGAACCAGACATAAGACTGCCTTCTCTGGTCTCAAGTCTCCCATCTGATTCTTGCTACATCCTTACCTCTGTCCCAGAGTGACCCCAGCCAGCTTGATCAGGGCTCTCATGCAGGGAGTCAAGAAGATGGGTGTCTCATCACTGTCCTTGGCATCATCGTAACTCTCTACCTGGTTCACCACAAACTGGGCATGGCGCAGTAGGGAGTCCTCTGTGAACCGGTTCAGGTTAATGGCAGAAGGAGGGACAGTGGTCTTTGGTTTGGGGGGGAGAGGAAGAAAAAAAACACAACAAAACAAAAATGATCAGATGTTTCTAATGTTTTGCCTCCTTGTAAGGCTGAGTGAGCGGACCCTAGTATTTCATGTATGCTAGACAAGCAATGTACCAAAAGTTGCGCACCTAGGCCCCCACTGGGGATTCTAGACGGGGCACTACGAGTAAGCCACGCCCCCAGGCCTGTTGCATTAATCTTCTAGTGGTAGTGGAAGGTTCTGATTCTGAACAGTCTTCTCTAGCATCAACCATGCTGTGTACATGTGGATCCAAACCCTTCCTAGAGAAGGTAAAGCTCTCACCTCGATCTTATTTATTAGGTCTTCATAGACGGCGTGAGGATTGCTTTGCAGGAACTCAACCACAATCTTACTGATGTAAATTTTCTCCTGCATCAACCCAAATATTGGCGCATAGTCTGGGCTGGGTTCCATCAGAATGTATTCCGCAAATGCTGGAAGAACATATGACTTGGTTTTTAAAGATAGTCCAATTAGGGTGATTATGAGCATTTCAAGCTCCTCCAGCACCTACCATTTATGCAGATGGCTATTTGGTTTATTTAACGGGGTCCTGTCATGTTGCCTAGGCAGCCCCAACTCCTCAATTTCCTGAGTAGCTAGGACAGCAGTTGTCTGCTATGTCCAGCAGGTACTACATTTTAAGAAAATGTTTCAGAGCCAGTAAAATGGCTCAGCAGATAAGGGCACTTTCCTACAAGCTTGACAACTTGAGTTTGATCCAGGGCCTCACATGGTAGAGGGAGAGAATCAATTACTACTATTATCCCATATGTATGCTGGGGTGCACACACTCACACACAATAAAGAAAAATTTAAAGTCATCTCAATCTGATGGCCTCCAGGCTGAACACAGGCAAGTATATGTCTTCCAAGCTTCCAGAACAATCTAAAATTTAAAACTCCACAACCTAACCCACAAGAATCCAACTTCTCTATTCGCTAAGGTCCACCTGGACTTGCAGGAGCCAGGTGGAAATGAGTCAGCTGAGGTCAGCACTCATCTGAGTTGTAAACACCTGATTGTCATACAACTGGAGGATCAGCTTTCAGGCCAGTAAAGATGAACACTGGTCACGAGGTCCTCCCTGTGCCTGATGAGACCCTTGTGACTAGGCAGAAACTTACGGGTGCTGAAGCCAATGAGAGCCTTTTCTCCGCCATCAAAGCCAGTGATCCACCACTCATTGATCGGCCCCAGGTTTTTACAATTAACACCACCTGTGGAAAAAAGTCCCGCTAAGAAACAGACTAGACACGGTGACTTCACAGCTCTCTCTCCAGCTAGAAAACCCAGCCAGCATGCAGCCTCTTCACTTTGCTCAGTTAATGGCAGGACTTTGAGCTCTCCTCTCAAAGCAGTACTTCCCACGGGTTCTATCTTGCCTCCCCTATCTTGCCTCCCATGTTCTGTTCACTTCTTTAACAACCCTTGAACATTGCACATACCTTTACCAGTACACGTACCTTCCACAGATGGATTTTCATCATAAATTGCTTTGGCACAACCAGCAAAGTAGAGTTCAATGTTCTTCTCAATAAGACCAGTGTCAACAGGACACAGATGACCTCTATTGCAATATACACTACACAGGCAACAAACATTACTTCACCACCCAGCTCCGCACCGATGACCATAAATTTCCGTCAGACTCAAGGTACCCAGACTAAGTGAGGGTTCTGGACTCAGCAATATCCACCACCCAACAGTGTCTCACACCACTCTTGTGTGACAAATACCACACACCACATGCTGGAGTTATAATTGGCTGGTTGTGAGCTGCCTACACAGGTATCAGCAGCTGGAGTTGACTGCTGATTTATCTCTCCAGACTAAAAAGAACTGGAGTACCAGTACTGATCCTGCATAAGGCCTGTTCACTGGCCACACTCAGTCAAGGGCTACACGCCCTCAGCCATCTTTCCCCACCAGAAAAAAAGGCTATGTAACTGAGTGAAGGAGAAGCCTGGCTTCAGTTCTCTGACGATGCCACAGTGGGATTTACAGCTGACTGCTATCTACAAACAATCTCTAACTGGCCCCACAGGTCTACTGCCTATTAGGGCAAAGCCCTGTAGATCACTGACAGATCTACCATGTCAGTGGTAGGGAGAGAGATATAGCCACTAACCAACATGCAGGGAGTATTGCCACAGCCACACCCAGGGATCTTGACCCAATGGCCCCAAAAACTCCAGCCCATGGTGGGCTCAATATCTAAGAGCACTCAGGAATGATGGGTGCTCCTGAGGGAACCCCTTCCACCATATAACCCAGAAGGACTTGTGGGTTCAGCCTCATCACATCTGGTCCTGCTTCTCCAAAGCCAGGGCTGGAAACATGGCTCAGCTGTGAAGGGCTTGCCTGATGTAAATGAAGCTCTGGTTTGCACAGAGCACTACACATCTGGGAATGTTAGCACAGAAGGCCAGGAATTCAAGGTCATCCTGACTACTTATCAAGTTTGAGGCTGGCCCAGGCTGCAAAAAAACCCAGAAAACAAACAGCAATAATAAAATTTTATTTGTGGCTGAAGTCTATTCAACCTTAATTGGCTTCTTAGCTATTGTCAAAAGGAGGGCAGCTTGAGAAGCCCTATGATTAGAAGTAATGACTACACTTAGATGCCTTGAACACAGGTGTCCACCAGCAGAACACACCCACAGGGCATGGCAGTTACCTGAAGCAGGTCACCCTGTGCTGGGGAGATGACTCGTAGCTTTCAAATCCAGACGAGTTGGATTCATAGATGGACAGTTTCTCACTGACCAACATTTGGAGTTCATCCACCTGAAGGACAGGGGACAGTGACATGGGCATACCAGGAGGCAGGAGAGGACAGGGTGAAGGTAGAGCACGGACTCACAGCATCTGGAAGGTGTTGCTGGTACTTCAGATCAGGGTCATCTAGGAACTGGCCGCACTGGGGGCACCGTGGTGAATCCGTCTGTGGGAAGAACAGGTACGGCCTCAGGGCAGCTCTCCAACATCTAGGAACTCCTGTGCTGTTGCTGGCCAAGTTCCTGGAGGTGCCCTTACCTTTGGGATCACGGCCGATTTGGTTCGAGCCGCCTTTTTCTCCACTCTGGAAGAAGCACAAGGTTGCTGGCATTTCATCAAACTGGAATACGCTACCCACCATCATCCCTGCACCAACTCTTCCTAAGCTAGCCCAGGCATGCTGATGCCAATATCCACAGTGACCATCATGGTACTGAGGTTGCCAGGCAGAAGCGAAGTGCCTGCTTCCACTCCAATCCACAGAAGGTTAAGGCTGGTGCAGCAGTTCGCGGAACAGCCTCCTCTCACCCCCTCTAGAACTGCCTAACAGCATCACCTGCTCTGTAAGGGAAAGCGAAGTGCTTACGGTTCTTTGAGTGTCATTTTTCGTCTCTTTTCTTCCTAAACAGGAGCAAGAAGAACAGAGAGTCAGGATACCTTAGGCTTGAATGGCACTTTAGATTAAGAACTTCCTATATGCCAGATAGTGGTGGTGCACACCTTTATCTCAGCACTCAGGAGGCGGAAGCACGTGGACCTGAGTTTGAGACCAACCTGGTCTACAAAACGAGTTCCAGGACACCCAATAGACAGACCACCCTCTCTCCCGGGGGGGTGGGGAGGGGACGGACCTTCCTATATGATTGTCACAAATCTCAGGAAGAAAGCTGGTAAAGGGTCAGGTACTAAGGCCCAAATTACACCAATGTCCAAATCCCATGAAAAGCCTGCCCTAACCCAGTACTCAGAAACCTAAGGCAGGAGGACCATGAGCTGGAGGTCATCCTCGGATACTTGGCAAGACCCAATCTCAAAAAAAAAAGAAAAGAAAAGAAAAGAACTAGGTGGTGGTGGCATGCGCCTTTAATCCTAGCATTTGGGACGCAAAGGCAGGCAGATCTCTGAGTTTGAAGCCAGCCAGGCAGGGTTACACAGAGAAACTGTTCTGAAAAACCAAAATGAATGAATGAACAAATAAAAAGCAAAAAACAAAAAAGGCCCCAACAGGAGGTGCTGATACAAAAGACATGCCATTTTTATAAGAAGGACAGTAGAGTCCAGTCTCTCCTTGTGCTACACAAAGCTATGCGAGGGCATAGCAACACTGAGGTGCTCTGGGAGCCAGAGCAGTCTCTCTAACAGCGAACTGTAGGGTCCTCCTAAACATGGACGTCTTGAAACCACAAGCTTCAAAAACTACATGCATTACTGGAGATGCCTATCGCAGGTACCCTGAGAAAGGCAACAGAGAATCACTTCCATTCAAAAGGACTTTCAAAATGCAAAAAGGAAAGTCATGTTGCTACTTTATTTTGAGATAGGATCTCACTATGTAGCCCTAGCTGGCCTGGAAATAAGTCCCTTTATAGTCCAGGCTGGCCTCAAACTGAAGAGATCTGCCTACCTCCTGCCTCTTGAGCATAGGGTTGTGGCTACTCTGTAGGTCAGAACGGCAACTGTAAGTAAAGGAGCTGGAGTAAACTCTGGTGCCTCCTCCCATACAATGTCAAACCTGTTCGATCCAAGGTCCCACATTGCTCTCCCATCCCTAAGCATCCTAGCTCCAGAGCACTGATACTCTGGATTATGGTTTCCACAGAATCACTTGGAAGCAGCACTATTCTTCGACACCTCAATGTGCTCCTTATCTAGGAAAGGTTAGGTTAGTTGATGTGTGCGCTTCAAACCAACCTCTCATGAAACTGTCAAGTCTTCAATTAAATATTTTTTTTTCCAAGATTGTCTGACTATGTATAGCTCAGGCTGACATTGAATTCTAGATCCTTCAGCCTCAGCCTCCTGATGCTGGGATTATGGGTATGAGCCACCTTTCCCTGCTTCCCCTGTGCCATTTTTACATTTCAAATCAGGACCCATACAAGAGATAGACAATGCACTATGACAGTACCTTCAGATGGCTATGACGGCACTACGTGATAACCACAGGACCTGACAGGTATGTGACCCACTACTTACTGATCAAGTGTTATGTAGCCTATGTGTTTCAACTATGTAGTCCTAACTTGTGGAAGGCAGTCTGGTTTCCCAGGTTCTGGATCTGGCCAGTCCTGTCTCCTGCAGATACAGAGCTGTTGGCTGTTTTGTTGGAACTTGGAAGGTGGCACCATCTGGAAACACAGTGACCAGAGGCTGTGGGTATGTCTTACTGGCTAACTGGGAGATTAAAATGACCCTGTCTTTGCCCCTAGGTGCTTTGAAAGTAGTCATAGCTCCACGTCTGGCTCCCTCTCAACCTTTCACTTTCCTTTTGCAGAGCTGGGTAGGGAATCCAGAGCCTTGCACAGGCTACGTGGTCACCGGAGTGGCCTCACTAGCAACCATGGAGGTTTGACCCCAGACACCAACTATCTCAAGCAGCGAGAAAATAAATATGGCTCCAGTTGCCAAGACAGACTACGCACAAAGAAAGCAGTTTCAAATGAACTCCCATAAACAAGCAAAAGAGAATCGGCTTCTTGCACTCGGCAACTTCTACTCAGTCTTAGACAACACTAAGACATTAGGTGAAGCAAGTATGATGGTTCATGTCTACATCCCAGCAGTCAGACTGACACGGGATTGAGGTAAACCTGGACTACAGAATAAAAACCTTGTTTCAAAAAACCAAAAATAAAAACATGGGGTTAGAACTGACAGTGTGGCTCAGGTAGCAGAGCGCTTGCCGAGCAGACACAAAGACTTGGCTCTCACTCCAGTACTCAAAGACAAATGATATGAGAAGCTGAAAGGACAGACACCACACTGGACAAAGTCCACAGTGCCAAAGCCTGGGCTACAAACCTCATCACAGGGGCCACTGGCTCAGCACACCTCCAGAGTTCCTAGAGAGCAGCCAACAGCAAGAAACAGGCCAAAGAGACAACTAAGAAGCTCGGAAAACCCAGGACACTTCCCATAAATTGGAGCCTGTGCTGAGATCTTCTAACATTATTTGTAACAAACCTGAGCCACATAACGATTCTCTGATCAGCTATAGACCACCTAGAAGATGATACATGATCTGTGACTATATAGCAATCTGCAGCATCTTTGCTTTTGTTAACTACATAAATTAAAGTTTAACTTCTTTAGACAAAGTTACCTAATGGCTAATTTCCTGGAACATATTGAGGTCATTAGGTAGCATGAAATTCACTGCATATAGTTTAGATCGTTTTTCTTTTTCCTCCCCAAAGACAGAGTCTGGTATAGCCTTGGCTATCCTGGAACTTGCTCTGTAGATCCAAGTACTGAGATCAAAGCTGGGCATCACCATTGCCCAGCTTTTGTTTTTCTTGGTTTAATGTAGTTTAGATCTTAATGTAGGTCACAGCTCAGGCTGTAAAAAAAAAAAAAAATCAGACAGGAAGCAAGTCGACATGCACACGCCTGAGTTCAACACCGGGGATGCCAGGCCATGTTTATAAGGATACCTTGTCTCAACAATACAAATAAACCCTGCAAGACTACGATCCTAGCAGACTAGACACGTGCTGGGGTTTTATTCACTGTGTACTGTGGTTCTATTCACAACAAGTCCTTCCCTCTTAGAGATTTTAAAGTTACATTTGTCTATCTTGTGTGTGTGTGTGTGTGTGTGTGTGTGTGTGTGTGTGTGTGTGTGTGTGTATTATGTGTGGGTATTCATGTGTCATGGTATGCATGTAGCAACCAGAGGATGACTTCTGGTGTCTGAGTCAGCCTGGGCTACACATGTAGATCCTGATTCTAAACAACTGTGAGGCTGAAGAGTTGTCTCAGTGGTTAAGAATACTGTCTGTTCTTTCAGAGGACCCAGGTACAAGTCCTAGTATCCACACCCAGTTTCAGGTGAAATGACACCCTCTCCTGGCTTCTGTGACCACTGAACAAACACGGTATACAGATATACAAGCAGACAAAATACCTATACATGTACAATTATTTTTGTTTTGTTTTTCAAGGCAGAGTTTTTCTGTGTAACAGCTCTGGCTCTCCTGGAACTTGCTTTGTAGACCAGGCTGGCCTCAGACTCAGATCTGCCTGCCTCTGCACCACCACTGCCCAGCCTTTCTCTCTCTCTCTCCCTCTCCCTCCCTTCCTTTCTTTTAAGAAAGTTAAGAAACAGAATAGCCAGGCTCTTCTTACTTACCCTTTCCTCTTCATCTCCTTCCTCAGACTCTGAAGCTATCTGCTCTGATTCTGCTTCCTCGGGTCTTCGTTTGGTGGCTCTGTGAACAAGGAACATTAGCTTTGACAACCCAACTCCAGCATAACTATTCTGGAAATGACAGATGAACACCTCCCCCATGAGACACAGTTAAACACTCCCAAGCCCCAAACCAAAAAGTCATGAAGACTCTCAAGGCAGAATTCCTTTGAAGGGTCTGCAGATGGCCCAGGGGACCCCCACGGATTAATGAGCAAGGTGATGGAGCTAAGCCCCACACAGCTGAGCAGGTCAGTTCTGTACTTCTCCCTAACAGAGCCTTTCGGAGTTAACACGACAACAAGACACAAGCACTTTTGACACTTACAGATCTCTGGGTTGACTTCTGGGCCTGGGCCTTCTTTTATCCTGACAGTAAGAAAGTGGAGGAGAGGAGGGGAAACAACATTATTTCAGAGGCTAAGCAGGGTGACTTCAAGCTCAAGTGTGCAGGGTCAGCATCTTGGTTCTGAACATCAGGAGATATTCTCTCCTGGGACCAGAGGCTAAGACTGTGTCCCCCATTTCCCCAATACTGCAAATCAGCAGGCACTAAAGAACCCTCTAAAGAACTCTGTAACCTAACACTTGGAGGAAAAGCAGGATCCTCCTTATGCCCAAGTCAACACGGACCTTGCCTTAAAACAGAAACAGAAGAACCACAGCTGAGAGCAGTGGCATCCACCTTTAATCATATATATCACTTGAGAGGCAGACACAGGTGATCTCTGAATTTGAAGCCACCCTGGTTAACACATGAGTTAGTCTAGGCCAGCTAGGACTACATAGTGAGATTCTGTCTCAAAAACAAACAGGGTCTGAAACTCAGTGAGTCAAGTGCCTGCCAAGCATGCAAGATGTCCTGGATTCCACCCTCAGCTCAGTATGAGCTGGGAGTGGTGACACAGACCTGTGATCCCATCACTGAGGGCTGCAGTGGGGGACAGGTGAACCAAGAGTTCAAGGTGACCCTTGGCTACATAGTGAGACTGTTTAAAATAGAACAAAAAGCAAAACAGAAAGTACACATCTAGACACAGTCTAGCAATTTCTGAGCACGTAGAGTGCACCTCACTGATGTACTCATCAGAGTGAATGGGTCTAACACATCAACCGAGTGTTAACCTTAGCCCTCCCTTTCCACAGGGCAGCTGTGAGGCACTCTGGGCTAGGGACACTCAAGCTTGAAGTCATTCTGGTCCCATAGCGAGAACCCATCACAAAGCTCAGCCAACAAGATGACTTGGCACTCACACATAAACCCGACAATCTCAGGGCTCCATACAGTGGACAAAAAAACCAATTCCTACAAGCTGTCCTCTTGATGTCTACAAGCACCCACACACAGAGAAAATAAAATGAATATAAACAAGAGCTCCTTGACATGAGGCAAGCCCTGACAGTGGGCAAAGAAAGGGAGGTACGGAAGCATTACTACACCCTGGAGTGATACAAGACCAGCACTGAGAACACTCACACTGGTTCAGTCTCCACTCTAAATCACAGTGGAGGAAACCAGGTGGACAGTTCTCAGACATCTCCTAAGGTGGAGACCCAAGACACGAGTATGTGACCTCATCTACTGCTCTAGAGTTCCATAAAGCAGGAATCCATAAACTGAGTGTTGTACCCTATCAGAGGCCTTGGTACCTCGAGCAATCAAGTCTTCCATGTCTTGGAGATTCAACCAATTGCAGGTGCAAAAGGCTCACAAAACTATCCTCAGCCCACACAGACTGTCCTTGCTATGTTCCCTAAACAATACTGTAATAGTAAAGTAAACAGCATTCTGAGTACTAGGTAACACACATGCACTAGAGGAGATTGTGGAAGTCATGAGGACCCAGGCAAACACTGGGCTGCTCACACAGCAACCTCAATACATGTTATAGAGAATCCTTGCACCACCCTCCAACTGTATGCTTTAACCTTGAATGGAGGAACAGTCTCCAATAGCCTAGGCTGGCCTTGATCCTCATAGATCTTTAGCTAAGGAGATGAAATTCCTACTCCTGTCTCGACCCTTCTGATGCTAAGATTACAAGTGTGCACCATTTTCCCAGACTTGTTTAGGTTGTGAGGGTGCTCTCAGGTAAGCAAGTTGGGGGCAGTCAAGAATTGCACTTAGGACTTAAGGGAGAGGGCTTGCTGAACTAAAAACTCAAAAACTTCAACTCTAGGTGGACCTGGTCTCCACGGAAACGGACTTCACAAGCACCTTGGTCCAGGCAAACAGGCTCAGACATGCAGTGACAACCAACACCCAAGGGAGACCAGGCAAGTCCAGAGTAACAAGTGAGATGGATGATTTTGCACCCAGAAGCCTGCCCAGCATCATCTCTACCAATCCAGTAGGAGCACACAGACAAAGCCCATTTAAGTTAGATAAGGACTCTGCCTTTTCATCTTCGTCATCGTCCATTTCCTCGTGAGTTCCTGGTCTTGCTTCTCTGTCGGGCTCCTCCCTTGATCTCCGCCTTGATGATCTGCCACATAAAACAACAAAAGAAAAACTCACATGAACACTGGTGACCAAGACTCTAGGCACCATCCAAGCAGGGATGGCTTAAGTGACAACCTCTCAGTTCAAGAAGAGGGGATCTTTCCTATCCTCCACCTGTTTATCCTTTATATGACTTTATATTATATATTTTTGCAGAGCTGGAGCTCAAACCTAGTTCATCATGAACTGATGGCAAGTACTCAATTGGGACCAACAAGATGGCTAAACAGATAAAGGATTTGACACATAAGCCTGATGATCTTAGTGATCCCCGCAATCCACCATGGTAGCTATGAACTGAATCTGGAGAGCAGCCCTCTTACCTCTGCAGGCAACCTGTAGCATGAATACATGCATGAGTGCCCCGGATCTATGAGTCACACCCCTCAGTTCTTTAGATTAAGACGAAATCATCAGTAGGGCTCCACTGGCACTCTGGGGCCTGAAAGGACTGTCTGCACCTGCCCTGTGAACACTGCTGAGATGAAAGGACTTGGAGCGTGGTCAGCATCAGCAAGCACAAAGGCTGGCCTCACAGAGTAGCAACCCCACCCTCAGGTCAGATATTTTGCTGTCCTCTGGACCTGGGACTTCAATATTTGCATCGCTCAAGTGGGTATTAACAGAAGCTTTAAAAACAAAAACAAGATCTAATCTACATGGGTAGTAGAAAAAGACAAGATCTCCTGAGTAAATTGGGAGCATGGGACCTTGGGAGAGGGTTGAAGGGGAGGGGAGAGACAGGGAGGGGAGCAAAGAAAAATGTAAAGCTCAATAAAAATGAATAAAAAAAATTCATAAACACAAAAAATAAATTAATTGAATTAAAAAAAAACAGAAAAATTAAAAAAAAAACCCAACACTATCTCTGAGGTTGGGAAAATAGCTCAGATATGGATTAGAGTTCAAATTGCCCAATACACTAAGTAAACACTGGTTGTGTAGGACCCATGGTTTTAGCGTTTAGAAGGCTGTGGCGGGGAAACCCCAGAGCAAGTTGGCTCATTAAGGTTAGTCCTACCAGTGACCCCTAGACTCAATCAAGAGCGCCTGCCTGAATGAACAGGTGCAATGAGGAAGCTGCTTATGTTGTCAAAGAAAAAGGATCACCTCTATTTGGATCTAGTGGAACCGGCTTGCAATCCCTGCATTCCAGATGCTGAGGCAGGAGGATCAAGTCTGGGCCAGGCTGGGATACACAGGAGAGCCTATCAAAAACATCCAAACAAATTCACAACGAACAAATACAAAAAGACCAGCACTACTCGCCTGTGCCTATCCACTACCACAATAATATGCTCAGGTGACAATTAAGTCAGCCCACTGTCCCCGCCAGGATCAGCGGCCAGCTAACAAGCCTCCAGTGAGCTCAATGAATGCTTAACTTTAAGCTGCTGAGCTCTGGGACTATCATCCAGCACTCTGAGTACAAGCTAACTTATATAACCACTCAATGTGACCAGAGAGGCAAGACCTGAGTCAGAAGGTCAAAGGCGACTATGTCAGTTTTGCTAGGGTAGTCAGACTTTTTGTTGTTGAGACATGGAGTCTATGTAGTTCTGGCTGACCTGAAACTTGCAGAGATCCACTTCTGTCTCTGAGTGCTAGAATGAAAGGCATGTACCACATGCTCCAATTTTTTCTTTTTTTCTTTTCTCTTTTCTTTTTGAGACAGTGTCTCACTCTGTAGCTCAGGATGGCCTCGAATTCATGGCAACCTTCCTGCCTTAGCTTCCAGTCTCCCAAGATGAGATTACAGATGTGTCCCACTATGCCCAGCTTCATTTAACTTTAGTTATCTATATAATGCGAGTGTAGACACACATATGGAAGTCAGAAGACAACTTTCAGGAGTGGGTCTCTTTCTATTGTGTGGGTTCCAGGGATTGAACTCAAAATTGTCAGACATATTATAGGTACTTAGCCAGATGAGCCATCTCACTGTGCCTCGGTCTGTTTTTCAGCTATTAATATATTAGGCATGTGGGTATTTTGTCAACGTGTATCTGAGGCCAGAAGAGGGTGTCTGATCCCCTGGAATCTGGAGTTAAAGGCAGTTGTTAGCTTCCAGGTGGTTATCAGGAACAGAACTCAGACCCTCCAGAAGAGTAGCTAATGTTCTTAACGGCGGAGTCATCTCTCCAGCAGACCTTGTTCTGGCTTTTCTCAGAACTTTCTACAGACCACCAAAATACAACAGTGCTCAGCACCAGCCCCTCACTTGCAGCTGTGATACTACAACTGAGCATCATTAAGGGCAGAGGCATGCCAGCTGCACTTACAGTTCTCTGGTTTGACGCCGGAGTCTCCTGTCAGGTTCCTAAAAGAGAATAAAAGAGTTAATAAAAAAAAGCCAGTCTGGTCTACAAACTGAGTTCTGGTCAGCCAGATATACAGCATACACAGTGAGACACTGGCACCACCACCACGAAAAATGCCCATTCCCTAAGCTATGGAATTAACACACCTGCAGTAATCCTAGCGGACTCCAGTTGGTGAAGTTGGTAAGATGAACACTTACCAAGACCACTGTTTAGGGCGGCTCTCCCTGGAGTCCAGAACACACTTAAGACTTGTCTTACTCTGTGATTGAGGAGTTATATACCCAGGCTCTAAGGTGGTGTTTTTCTCTCAGCCCTCACATTAATCCCACATTAAAGTATCTTTAATTCTGCTTCCTTAAAAATAAGACTGCACTCATGCTCTCCCCTGAAAAAGTAAAAAATAAATAAATAAAAAATAAATAAATAAATAAAAGTCCAGCTGGGTGTCAGTGGCACATGCCTTTAATCCTAGCACTCGGGAGGCAGAGGCAGATCTGAGTTCAAGCCCAGACTGGTCTACAGAGCTAGTTCCAGGACAGCTAAGGCTGTACAGAGAAATCCTGCCTCAAAAAACCAAAGTAAAATAAAGCAAGAAACAACTGTCTTTTCTTTTGGTGGAGTCAGCAGACAGTGAAGACATTCTGATGAGATAAACCCTGGAGGGAAGGAAAACTAAAGCAAATCCTGACTGGGGAGGTGCCCCCCCCCACACACACACAAAAGTAAATATTTTTACAAGGCTAAGGAAATATCTCAGCAACTAAAAGGCCTGTCACCCAGGCCTAATGACCCGAGTTGGAGTTCTCTGAACACAAGAAAGCCAAACCCAGGGTCAGTGAGATGGCTCAGTGCTAAAAGCACTTGCTTGTCTTGCTTGATGACCCAAGTTTGATATCTGGGTCCCACATGAAAGAGAATTAACGCATACAAGTTGTCTTGATTTGATATTTACATGATGTGTAGACCCACAAACACAATAAATAAGTGTAAAAAAATTTTTGGTTTTGCTTTTTGCTTTTTTGAGATAGTGTCATATAGCCCACGCTGGCCTTGAACTTACCATGTAACAAAGAATGACCTCTTCTTCCCAAGTACTAAAGAGTATAATTGTGCCTGGAAATTTTCTGTCGTTCTTGGGAATGATGAAACCCAAGGCTGCACGCAGGCCAGGCAAGCACTCCAACAAAGCTATATCCCCAGTCTTACCCATGTCTTACTGCTAAGCAAAGGATATGTGCAGCTCAGACCCTTCACCACTATTTTCTCCCAGTGCTGGCTGGAAAGAAGGGTCTCATTCCAGCCAGGGGGCAATGTGGAGAGGCTTTCTTTTTGTTTATGAGACTGAAGGATTGATGGAGGAAAGTCATTGGTTAATAAAGAAACTGCCTTGGCCCATTTGATAGGTCAGCCCTTAGGTGGGTGGAGTAGAAAGAACAGAATGCTGGAAGGAAGTGAGGCAGATGCCATGCCTCTCCTCTCCAGGGCAGACACGATGAAGCTCCAGCCCAAGATGGATGTACACTAGAATCTTCTCAGTAAGACACCACCTCGTGGTGCTACACAGATTATTAGAGATGGGTTAATCAACATATGAGAATTAGCCATTAAGAGGCTGGAACTAATGGGCCAAGCAGTGTTTAAAAGAATACAATTTGTGTATTATTTCGGGTGTAAAGCTAGCCGTGCGGGAGCCGGGCAGGACGAAAAGCAGGCCTACCTGCAGCTCCTTCTACAAAGGATGGATCCAGAACCTCAAGCATGCTATGCCAAAACTCTGCCACTGAACCAGGACCCAGCCCAGGAGGATGGCTTTGTATTTGGATGGTGCTATGGAGAATTTCCTATTGCTCAAAAAGGAGACCTCCACAGAGACTCAGTCAAGGCTTCCTACATCAACTGAAATTCACTGTTGCTCTCCCCCACTCCACCTCATTCCGGAAACCAGAGACATGCTCAGGGAAAGAAGGTGGTAAAGGGGCTTTACCTGGTCACCTTGCTTTTCCCGACACGTGGGGGTTCCTGGTGTTACACTTTCCGGTTCCACTACAGAAACTCCAGCACCACTGTCAGGCAAAGTAGACTATTATATAGGCAGGAACCAAGCAGCTCAGTCTCCAGAAGCAGATTCATGAGCCCAGCTTCCTACACCAAGAGTAATCGCCACCCCAGGACAGTAGACAGTCAAGTGTTGTTTCACCATCGAATACTGAGGGAGACCTTTCAACTCAGGTCTCATACCAGGAGACCTCAACTCCTTCTGGGATGAGGGAGAATTCTACATGAATTAAAAGATTAATACTTTGTTTCCAAATTCAGCATCCTTAACAGTATTATAGTTGCCAAGGAAACTTACTACAGAACTCTAGCTTTCAGAAAATAATTTCTATAACTGAGACAAATCAAAGAGGAGATTATAAGGATGCTTACCGCTCTGTGCTTGTAACTCTGCGTCTCTTATCCTGGGCAGAGGGAAGAATAGAAATTAAGACAATGTTGGTTTGAAAAGTAGATCGGGGCTGGGGATTCAGCTCAGGGGTAGAGTGATTGCCTAGCAAGTGCAAGGCCCTGGGTTCTGACCTCAGCTCAAAACAAAAACAAAAACAAAACAAAAACAGATCAACCCCCCCAACCACAGTTAAACAGAGTGGGTAAAGGTGGTAGATTCAGGTATGCTAGCCCACACCTACAACCCAGCACTCAGGCAACTGAGGCAGGGCAATCACCATAAGGTCAAGGCCAGCCTCAGCTAGTTTCAGGGTAGCCTGGATTATCCAGTGATGGCATGGCCTGTCTCAAAAGAGAGCAGGATGCATGAGAGATGGCTCACTCACTAAGAGTGCACTCTGTTCTTCCAGAGGACCAGAATTCACTTCCCAGGACCCATGTCCATGGTTCACCACCCCAGGAACTAGCTCCAGTGATCTGGCACGTCTGGCTTCCTTGAGCACCTACATGCATGTGCACATACCCACACACAAGAACCACAAACATATAAAAATCCCAACCATCTGGGATAGTGGTGCAAATATGTCATCCTAGCACTTGGGAGGTGGAGGCAGGAAGACCAAGACTTCAAGTCCAGGCTCAAGCACACACAGTTCAAGCCTACCCCGGGCTATACAATACTGTCTCAATATATTTGTGTATATCAAACACAGGGATCCTGTGTGTAGTTGAGTAGTGCAGTGAAGCCCTAGGTTTGAATCCAACATTGAAAAAAATAGAACTGCGGTTTGAATCCAACATTGAAAAAAATAGAACTGCCTCCCGATGCCTTCAGACCAGAGCCACAGCATCCGCTGTTATACTCCGGTCTGCTGGGCGCTAGCACAAGAGAACACTACAGCAGCAGCCCTGTCCCACAGCACCGAACACCCCTACTACAAGGAATCTGTTTAGACAGACCAGCTTTTGCCAACAAACACATCCAAGTTAAACGTCCAGAGTCAACAGGATGGCCCACCTGGTCTCTCTCCTCTGCAGCTGACTCCTCTAGGATTCTCTTCTCGGATTCTTCCTTGGGTTTCTGTTTAGTGGTGCTGTCACACAGTAAGGAGACGTTAGTTCTGAGACACACACACACAAAGCCATCAAGTGGCCTTCTATAACTTTTCTTTTACAAAAGAACCTCTTGAAGGCACAGTTTGTCTTCCCCGCCAGGAGGTGCCCATCTTTCCAGGACTGAAGAGTTTCTTTTAAAGTTAAGTGTATGATTTGAAGTTGTGTGCATGTACTCTTGGAGGTTAGGAGAGTATCAGGTACTCTGGAGCTGAAGTTACAGGTAGTTGTGAACACACCAGTGCTCAACATCCATATATTTGTTTTTTTTTTAAAATATTTATTTATTATGTATACAATATTGTCTGTCTGTATGCCTGCAGGCCAGCAGAGGGCACCAGACCTCATTACAGATGGTTGTGAGCCACCATGTGGTTGCTGGGAATTGAACTCAGGACCTTTGGAAGAGCAGGCAATGCTCTTAACCTCTGAGCCATCTCTCCAGCCCCCATATATTTGTTTTTAAAATCTTTTCATTTCATGTGTACAAATGCTTTGCCTGCATTTTTTTTTTAAAGACAGGGTTTCTCTGGGTTGCTTTGGAGCCTGTCTTAGAACTAGCTCTTGTAGACCAGGCTGGTCTCGAACTCAGAGAGCCACCTGCCTCTGCCTCCTGAGTGCTGGGATTAAAGGTGTGCACCACCACCACCTGGCTGTTTTGCCTGCATTTGTGTCTATGCATCACACTGGGTAGTGCCTGTAGAAGAACAGAGATGGTGCTAGATCCCCTGGAACTGGAATTACCAAAGGTTGTGAGCTGGGTGCTGGGCCCTGAACCCTGACCCTCTGCAAGAGAATCAGATGCCCTTAAGGACTGAGCCATCTCTCCAGCCCCACACACGTATTCATATACATTTATAGTGTATATATGTTATATGCATGCATTTCTACAATGTGATTACCCATTTTGGATTGGGTAAAGCTGTCCTGCTTTTTGTGAGACAGTCTCTCACTGATCATAGAGCTCACCAGCTTAACTGGACTATCTGGACAGCCAGGGCCCAGAACCTGTCTCCGCCCTCTCCGTGCTTAGACCTGGCTTTTAACATGGTGTTGGGGATCTAAAAACAGGTTCTTGTGCTTGCAGAGCAAGCAAGCACTTTGCCTGCTAGATCTCACTATCTCCAGCTTTATACTTAAAATTTTTTAGCGTGTATGAGTGTTTTGCTTGCATGTATGTCTGTGCACTATGTGTGCCTGGTACTTGCAGAAGCCAGAAGAGGATATCGGACCCCTGAGTTAAAGATGGTTATGAGCCACCATGTAGGTGCTAGAAATTAAAACCAGATCTGGAAAAGCAGTTGCTCAGCTTTGTATTTTCTGAGGCTGATTCAAAGGACAGAGTCACCTTTGTCAAAAATCTGTTATCTCTTTGTAAAAAGTGAAGCCAGCCAGGTGGTGGTGGCACACGCCTTTAATTCTAGCACTCAGGAGGCAGAGGCAGGCAGGTATCTGTGAATTCAAGGCCAGCCTGGTCTACACAAGAGCTAGTTCCAGGACAGCTACAGCTAGAGAAACCCTGTCTCAAAAAAAAAAAAAAAAAAAAAAAGAAGCCATTGTTGTCTAGACCCATTGCTCTGAGACTTACAAAGTAGCAGGCAAAATTCTAATGTTTCAGAGAAACACTGTGTGCTATAGAGATGGTTCAGCAATTAAGACCACCCAGTGCTCTTGAAGGCTTGAGTTCAACCTAGGCCCTGGCTGTACAGTTGGGTGATCATGTTGAAGAAAGGCATACACATAACATATATATACACTATGAATGTACACAAGATATGTATGAAGCTGGAGAGATGGCTCTTACAGAGAACCTGGGTTCAGGGCCCAGCACCCAGTGGCTCAGAACAATTAGCAACTCCAGTTCCAGGGGATCAGCACCCTTTCCTGACTTCTGCAGGTACTACACAATGTGGTACACAGACACACATGCAAAATACTCGCATACATAAATCTTAAAAACAAAACCGTAACAAAACATGGATATGTCTATATAAATATGTCCATATGAAACTGGTTGGTATAGCTTTGTGAAGGTTCCAGTACTGGAAAAAAACAAAAAGTTCATAAAAGTCATGGAAACAGTATTATGCTTTATTTTCCTATCAATGGGTGATGAGTACGAGGGTTCTTTGTTGTTTTGTTCTTTAAGTTTTATGTGTATGGATGTTTTGTCTACATGTATCTATGCACCACATGCTTACAGTGCGTAAGAAGGCTGGAAGAGGACATCATATTGTCAGGGCTGGAGTTACAGATGGCCATGAACTATCACGTGGGTAGAGGAAATCAAATCTAGGTCCTTCACAAAAGCAGCCAGTGCTCTTATCTGCTAAACCATCTCTCCAACACTGAGCACTAAGGGTTCTTAAACTATATACTAGAGTTTTATGTATGCTTTAAGTTTTCTCAAAATGTGAAAAAAGACGAAGTGTTTACAAGCAATGTTTGACAATGTCTATAGAACAAAACCTGCAAAATAGATAATATATGTAGGGCTGCAGCTCAGTGGGAAATCCTCTGCCAGAAATCCCTATGGGGGTAGGAGCATTGCTCAGAGGTTCCTAATGTGAACCGGACCCTGGATTCTATCCTCAGCACTAAAATAAAGGTAAAAAAAAAAAAGGAAATGAATTATGAAAGCCATTCATATTTTTCAAAAATTACCAGACCCCAAAAAGTGGCTAATAGCCCCTTCATTACATACTGACCCCTTCATGAAGTGAGATGTGATGGTGGTCTGCCTAGTGATTCTTCTCACAGCCATGGAGCTGGATGAAGCTTCAGCTGTTTAAAAACAAACGAGAAAAAGGACATGGCATTCTTCAATGAGAACAAATGACTACAGAAGCCAAGGGCTGCACGAATATACACTTCTTGGCTTTCAATCTAGACTAAATTGCGTACCAACTTGCACACGTCAACAGACAGTCCCTTAGAGCTGCCATTGTCCAGTACCTGACGATAGCATACAACCCAGGGAAAGGAAGTCCAGAATCCAAGAATGATTTGTGGTGACAAAGCACCATGTCAAACCATTATAAACATAAAATCCCTAAACTGAAACCTCACGTGGGGTCCATCTATGAGAGTCTAAGGTAGGTAGAGGTGCACAGAAAATAAACCAGAGACTCAGTGCAGCTCCGTGACAAAGAACCTGTACAGCATGCACATTGCTCTGGGCTCCATCAACACCACCCCCCCCCACCCCCCCGCCGCCTCCCAAAGAGAACAGAACAGTTGGGGCTTGTTAGATGTGCCCTTCCCTAGCACACTGCAGGTCTTAGGTTTCATCCCTGGCACTGCAAAAGACAGAGACAGACAGGACAACAGATATGGGAAGGAAAGTTAAAAAACTTAACCAGAGAATAAGGGTGCAGCTGAATGTCAGCATGTTCTCAAGTGTTCACAGGGCCTTAGGCTTCCTTCTCAGCGCCAGAAACTAACAGAAACAACTAAAATACATGCATGCGGTGCATGCTCATAGGCTCAAGATGGAAACATCCCAGCACTCAGGAGGCTGAAGTAGAGGGCAGAATTTACAGTCAGCCTACGCTATAGACAGGCACTGTCTCAAAACAGCCAGAAACCCAAAATAAGCAAACAACTCTAAGTCACTATGCCACGTGTCCTTACAACTGGTCTCACTGTCCCACTTGCTTCTCCTGGGTGTCCGAGGCTTGGGCTTGGAGGGTTGTTTTGAATCTGCCATTTCTGCTTTCCGGCTTGGCCGGCTCCCGTTGGCTGGACAATCGTTGGCTTTCCGAGTGAGAGAGTGAGTTCCGTTCTCCAAGGACAAATCTTTATTTAAAAGGGATTTCACTTTAGCCAGGTAGCCCTCCTACAACAGCAAAGAAATATTTAGTAGAAAGACATCAGAGTGAGACAAACAGGAATCTCTGCCTCCCTAAAAACTGGGAAACAAACTTACCTCAGACAATTCTTCTTTATGTAATTTGGTTTCCAAGTCATATAACTGGCTCTTGATTTCTGTTTGCAGGAATTCATGCAACAGGTTCAATTTCTCTTTCACACACTCCTGTGGAAGGACACAGCTGAGGAACCCCCAGTCTCCCAAGACAGCAATTAACAAACTCATAGATAAGCTGCACCTGGCCATCCCAATGGCTGGGTGCTGACAGCCCTGGCTCAGCCAAAACAAATATCACGCTAGGCATAGTGTAGGATGCCTGAGATCTCAACACTCGGGAAGCTTAAACAAGGAGGGTTGCCAGTTTAATCTGAGGTCAGTTTAACTATCTACTAAGTTCAGGGTCAGCCCAAGCTATGGATCAAAACCCTGCCTCAGAAATGAACTAGGGTCTGGGTCGATAACTTGGTCATGCAAGCACAAAGACCAGAGATCAGATCTCCTGTACTGGCATAAAAGCTTTGCAGAATCCAGTACTCAGTAGGCAGGAAGGGGATTCCTAGGCCAAGTTTGGCTACTTAAGACTGGTTGAACCATGAGTTCCAGTGGACAGTGATAAAGAAAAACATCTGACGTCAACCTCTGGTCTCTACATGCACATGCATGCACCTGACTGCATATGGGCACCCACATATATGCGAACACATGCACAGGCACACATACATATACAAGTGAATATTTGAAGGAAGAGAGAGCAGTTACCTTTTCTGTTAAGCCATCTCTTTCCAAGTCTTTGAGCCTGAGTAAAGAAAGTGATACAAAAATAAAATAAGCAACTTCGTTTACCTCTGAGAAGCAGAAGGGGCAGGAGGAGCAAGAACTCAAAGTCATCTTCGGTTATACATTGTGAGTTTGAGGCTAGCTTGGACTACAGGAAACCCTGTCTCAAAGCAGAGGGGCAGAAAGTACAAGAAAGCAAATTGGGAACAGGCCATAGTCAGGGTCTTTCCTAGATGACCCACAACTGTTTTCCCAGCTGGGTCTGCCACAGCATGAATGATGTCGGCATGGGTCGTGGCTGCACTGTGAGGACCAGCCAGGGATAAAATGGGGAAAATGAGGTGTCTAGGGCATCAGGCATGCCCACTTACAGAGGCGCCGAGATGAAATCTGATAGGTCAGATTGGTGAGCTGAGAATGCAGCTCAAGCGGCCTTGGATTTCATCCCTAGCACCACAGGGAGGGGGGCACGGACACGACACGACAACAAAGCAAGCCAAGATCTCAAAGAGCTCAACCTCCAGAATGTGTACCTAAGTTTGGAAGTACAGAATTCTCTTGGACTTGTCTGAGAGAGTTGTTGTCAGATTACTGATTACCTTACCTCTCTGGTCAGGGACCACTAGAAGAATGAAAAGCCACAGAAGTGGTAGCCTGTGACCAAGCTTGGGAACAGTGGAGGTGAACAGGTCTAACCGCCATGGACAGGAGCCAGGCCTGTGCCAACTCTGCCCCATTCCAGCAGCCCTGAAGTCTGGGTGCTCAGTTTTCGGTAGCTAGAGGGTAGATTCAGTATTTCCAGTCGCTGCTGGACCAGAGGCACCGTGGTTACTCCAGCTACTGGCAGACCCTACTTTGTTCTTGGTCAGAAGCTGGGTAAGTGGACTAATATCAGCAAAGGGGCTTTCCCTTAGAAAAGACGTTCGATACCATGCCAACGAAACTTACAGTTACAGTTAACTACAGTACAACAGGGACTCTAGCTCTGGAGAGCTGGGGCCTTGAGAATGCTTGTCCAATATGCATATTCTGGGTTCCATCCCAGTACCCAGTAACCCAGGAATGATGATGCATATCTGTGAGCCCAGATCTTAGGGTGTAGGGAGGAGGTTCAGGAGTTCAAGGCCAGCCTAGGCTATAAAATGAATTTAAGGCAAGCCTAGGCTCCAGGAAACTAAAGAAAAAGGCTCTGGAATGGCTGTTTTTCCAAAGCAGACTGGAGTGTAGCAGAGTGCTGCCTAACACATAAAAAGCCCCAAGTTCTACTACAGCACCCAAAGGAAAACAAAATTCCCTCCAGGCTCAGAGTCCCACACGGACAAAAGTCATCCCACCCTACAGTCACTTGGCCCAAGGCAAGACTCGAAGAAAGGCAGCTGCACAGGTGGACATTTATAGCCAGAGGCATAAACACAGCTGCTACAGCAGTGCGTGTAACTGTCGCTTTGGTGCCCCACCAGATGCTGGAATGGAACCCAGCATGAGATCTACCTCGAATCACACTCCCTCAAAATGAAGCCAGGACACAGCGGCTGTGGCCAGCTCAACAGCCCTAGATCTGAGATTCTACCAGGTAAGACTCAATCAAGCTTGATGGTTCAGGCCTGGAATCCTAGCACACTGGATGGAAGAGTTCATAGGATCAAGTTCAAGGCTACCCTGTGCAACAGAAAGCAGGTCTCAAAAAGAATGAGAAAGTCCAAGTGGAGAACTCGAAGCCTCCTTCACCCCATGTTGACCAAGACAGGCCATGATCCATTCCTAACTACTTCCAAGAGTTTAGCCACCTAGGGAAGATAAAATACACATAAACCTTTGAAAAAGTAGGCAGACATAGCCAGGAACAGCAGCACTGAACTGCAATCCCAACACTTCAGAGGTAGAGGTAGGAGGATGGCAAGTTCCAGGCCAGCCTGGATTTTAAGGCTCCATTCTGTCTCAAACATAATGTAGGGCCCCAGTGGAAGGTTCAGTGGATAAAGGCACTTCTGCAAGTCTGACTGAAGTTCGACTCCTCCAAGTGGAAGGAGAGAACCAACTCCTGAAATTGTCCTGACCTCCACCTACATTCCCCACACAAGCCACACACAATAAACCCAATTAAAAAAAAAAATCTAATATAGCCAGGCAGTGGTGGCACACACCTTTAATTCCAGCACTCAGGAGGCAGAGGCAGGTGGCCTGTGAGTTCTAGCAGAGGAAGCCTTCTGAGCAGAGTCTCAGCAGGACAGCTGCTTCAGGGGATACCCAAGAAACAGTCATTAACAGTGCCAGACAGAAAGAAGTCTGGAGAGGACCCAACAACGAAAGCTCAGCATACCATTAGAAGAGCCAAGGAAAGACAGGACCACATTGGAACCACGATTTTAGAAAAAAAAAAAAAAATCAGTCCAACAGAAACATGAACTACATAGGAGTTTGCAAAGGTTAAGTTATTTCAACATTCTAAACCAGAAATGCTGGTCTGAGATACAATTTGGCAGCAGAGTAGAGCCTACAAAACAAGCCCAAAGTTCTAGAACCCCACCTTTTCTGTCTGCTGCTGGGGATGAAAGCCAGGCCTTGAAATGTGCTAAAGACATAATTCTCCCACTGAGCTATACCCCCTAGCCTCTGGCTAAGCGAATGGGGTGAGGCCATCTGATGATAGATAGCATCTTGGGTAGCAAAATGATGTCCCTCTCACAAGATGCTGCTGCCCTGACCCCAGGACCTGTGACTCTTATGTGGCAAGAGCAACTCTGAAAATGTGACTAAGATGCTCGAGCTTCTCATGGAAAGATGGGAAGATTATCAGGGACAGTCAGCATGGGCTTAGTCTAAACTCCATCAGCACAGAGCTTTCCGCTGCATTGCAGGTCAGAGAGACAAGGACATGGCCCAAGAGGTTGACTTTGGGGGGTGGAGGTGGGATGGGAGTCAATAGACGGTTTCAGAAGCTGGAGACAGTCTTCAGTTTAGCACACCTGTAATCCCAGCACTCAAAAGGCCCAGGCAGGGACATCACAATGTCCAGGTACCCCAGCTACATCACAAGTCTGGAGCAGGCTGGTGAGATGACTTAGCAAGGACCCAAATTAGGGGCCCAGAACCCATGTAAAAAAACTGATGAGAGCCGGGTGATGGTGGCGCACACCTTTAATCCCAGCACTCGGGAGGCAGAGGCAGGCGGATCTCTGTGCGTTCGAGACCAGCCTGGTCTACAAGAGCTAGTTCCAGGACAGGCTCCAAAACCACAGAGAAACCCTGTCTCGAAAAACCACAAAAAAAAAAAAACCTTAAAAAAACACACAGACACAAAAATAATCAAGTACCTCAGACTTACAATAGTCATAAACTAAATTGCCAGCTCCCCAGAGAGAGGACACATTCCTGCCTACGTGTGTCCAGAAAGGACCCCAAGCTAGGAACATCCTGGTTTCTACTCCATACCTCCCTCATTTCTGACCCTCACCACACAAGAGACTGATATTCTTTGGTCCAAGGTGTGGTTCAAAGGCATAGCACTTGCCTAGCACAAATCTACAGCCAGTACTAAAAGAAGATATAAGAAAATGAATAGTTCACTTCAACACCAGAGAGAAAGATCTAAAACTAAACCAGTCTTGGCAGCTCATGCCAAGAATCCCAACAGCACTCAGAGGCTGAGGCAGGAAAAGGAATTCAAAGATAGTTTCAAACAGAAGGGTTAACAGGTCCAGACAAACAAAATCTAGGCAAATCATAGAAAGAAAAAGCCTAGAGCATCCCACAAGCCCGGCATAAAAAGCCAACCCAGCTGAGGGCAGTGTACTTGAATAGACTAGCACCTGGAAGGCAGAAGCTCCCTGCTGTGATGGCCCAGGGTGGAGGCCTCCAGACTGCTGCTCTAACTCACTCCCACCAGGAGTGGTCAGCCTCATTTCTTAAATGGCACATTAAACGATAAAATATCTGCCCCTGGGTTCTATGCCCAGTGCCCCCCCCCAACAGATGGGGAGCCCTGGAGATAGGGCTTGGTGGTCAACAGCATGTACTGCTCTTACAGAGGACCTAAGTTCCCCACCTGGGTCAGGTGGCTTGCAATGTCCCCTCCTTAACTCAAATTCCAAGGGGTTTGACACCTTGTGGTCTCTATGGGCACCTGCATGCACATGACACACATACACACACGTGAGTAAAAATAAGTCTTTAAAAACTAGACACAGACAGGGCACTAAGATTAAGATGACGACCACACAGCTGTAAGGGACAGAACCAAGGACTTAACAAAACACCTGTCAACCAAGTGACAGTGTTCCAGACCTGTGGTGAGCTACACCCCCTCTAGCATAGAGCTGACAGACACACAGGTCTGGGTTCAACTTCAGCACAGCAAAAATAAAAATTACAGGGCTGGAGAGATGGCTCAACGGTTAAGAGCATTGCCTGCTCTTCCAAAGGTCCTGAGTTCAATTCCCAGCAACCACATGGTGGCTCACAACCATCTGTAATGAGGTCTGGTGTTTTCTTCTGGCAGGCAGGCATACACACAGACAGAATATTGTATACATAATAAATAAATATTAAAAAAAATAAAAATTACAGAACTCAAAACTTCCTACTTAAATGAAGCCAGGCTGTATCATCTTTCTGAGGAGTGAACTTAATGCATAGAAGAGGAAAGTCAGTGAGTAAACTGCTTGCCTAGAACACTTGAGGCTCTCAGTTCCATCCCCTGCACCGCATAACCTGCACACATGGATACTGGCACCTGGAAGTGAAGGCAGGAGGGTCAAGAATCCAGGTCATCTTAAACTACACAGGGTGGCTGAGGCTAGCCTGGGCTACCCAATTGTCTGAAAAAACTCAAAGAGGACTGGGGCAACCTATGCTGGAGAGGATGTGGGGTAAAGGGAACACTTCTGCATTGCTGGTGGGAGTGCAAGCTGGTACAGCCACTTTGGGAATCAGTATGGTGATTTCTCAGAAAATTAGGAAACCCACTTTAAGACCCAGCAATACCTCTTTTGGTTATATATCCAAAGGATGCTCAATCATACCACAAGGACATGTGCTCAACTATGTTCATAGCAGCTTTGTCATAGCTGAACCTGGAAACAACCTAAATGCCTCTCGACTGAAGAATGGATGAGGAAAATGTGGTACATTTGCACGATGGAGTATTACACAGTAGAAAAAATAATGACATCTTGAAATTTGCAGGAAAAGGGATGAATCTAGAAAACATATTGAGTGAGGAAACCCAGACCCAGAAAGACAATTATATGGACTCACTCATAACTGACTTTCAGACATAAAGAAAAACCACCCACAATTCACAATCCCAGAGAACCTAGACAACAAAGAGGACCCTAAGAGACACATACATGGATCTAATCTACATGGGAAGTAGAAAAAGACAAGATCTCCTGAGGAAATTGGGAGCATGGAGATCATGGGAGAGGATAGAAGGGGAGGAGGAAGGAAAGGAGAGGAGAAAAAATATATAGCTCAATAAAAACAAAAAAAAATGACTGTCATACTACAACATAAACCCGAGTTTGAATCCCAATACCCACAGAAAGCCAAACATGGATGGAAAAAGGACCTCTGGGTTTGCAGGCCAGTCAGACTAGCTCAATCAGTGAGTTCCAAGGTTATGAGCAATCGGTCTCAACGAAAAGGTTAATTATCCCCATGCTCAGATACAAGTAGGAGAGTCTAGAGTTCCAGGTAGGACTAGTTTACATATTAAGTTCTAGAATAGCCAGGGTTATGAAGGAAAACTTTGTCTCAAAATATATAAGATTGAAAGCAAAAATCCAGCCCCAGGGATCCACTGCCCTCTTCTGGCTTCCTTAGGCACCAGGCATATAAACTGTACAGATATACTCACAGGCAAAACACCTGTATCTACCTACCCCGCCCCCTGCTCACTCAGCATAAGGTAGAGAAGGCAAGAAACCAATTCAAAAAGTTTAAATGTAATAAATTGGGCATGGTTGCACATGCCGTCTTTAATCCCAGTATTTCAAGCCGGGCAGTGGTGGTGCACGCCTTTAATCCCAGCACTCGGGAGGCAGAGGCAGGCAGATCTCTGTGAGTTCGAGGCCAGCCTGATCTACAAGAGCTAGTTCCAGGACAGGAACCAAAAGCTACGGAGAAACCCTGTCTCGAAAATTTAAAAAAAAAAAAATCCCAGCATTTGGGAGGCAAAGGCAGGTAGATAGGAGTTTCAGGGCAGTTTGGCCTTCAAAGAGTTCCAGCCTACCAAAGGCTACATAGTGAGACTCTGTCTCAGAAGAAAAAAAAATTTAAAAGTCAGATGAGATGGCCCATGAGTAAAAGCACCCATTGCCAAGTCTGACTTTCAACTCCAGGAGCCCGAGAACTGCCTCAGGAAAGACCTTCACATGTGCGCACAGACACAGCAAACACTGACTTGGTGAGAAGGATCGGTGGGTCTGAAAGCTCAGTTTGAGTCCAAATCCACATAAAGGTGGATGATGGTATAAACAAGTCTAACTGCCACACTCATGCTGTGGTACGTGTGCATATGAGATTATGCCCGCCCCTATGCTGTGGCACATGCACATTAGACACACACCGTTCACACACAAGTTTAATAAGAGCAGCACAGGCATGTAAAGCACACCTGTCAGTACTCAGGAGGAACGAGCATCGTTAAGTTCAAGACCAGCTGAACTACAGAGACTCTCTCTGCCTTGAAAAAAATTTATAAAGCTGAAAGAAATTAGAACCCCGAGTCAATAAGGAGGGCTCAGCTATGGGAAAGACACCACCTTGTTCAGGAAAAGTACCTCATCCTGAAAGGAATGAGTTTTTGAAACAAGGCTTTGGTTGAATTCTAACTAGTGGCCCTCCTGTTTAAGCCCTCTAAGGGCTTAGGTTACAGACCATGTGCCACCACACCTGACTAAGACGACCGGCTCCGGCAGAGTGCCCTCTGACTTCCACACACAAGCGGTAGCATGTACCCACATACATATAAAAGTTAAGACTTAGAACCCAAATATCGAAAACACTTTATTTTATATGTCTGGCAGAACTATGCAAACAAACTGTCATTTAGGCAGGTGCCATTTAAATACAGACCAGCAGTATGGACAGAAGCTGCCCCAAGGCCTAATTCAGCTTCTGACTATCCTACCAGAAGACACCTCTTCACACTGTAGATTATACTTTGCTACTACATTTTCCTAAGCCAAGCAAAGTTAAGCCAGGTGTGGTGTCAACGGTCCTATAATCCCAGCACTTGGGAAGCAGATACAAGAAGATCAAGGCTAGCCCGAGCTATACAAACCAGCCTGAAGCTAGCCTACCTGGGAAACAAAACCACAAGTGAACAAATGAACAAAGACAGGAAAGACAGTAAGGGAGGTCATTTCACTGTCTAAAGAGCCATCAAGGGCTTTAACTATGTATTTTTGGTAGAAAGGTTAAATTGAAAAAGAAAAAACTGTTGAGGGGTGTCACAAAAGCTGCCTGTTTTTATCTCTATAACAGTCAAAAACATATTCAAAACCTAAACCATCATGGTGGCACATGCCAGTAATCCCAACATTGAGACAGAGGCAGGAAGATGGAGAGTTCCAGGCCAGCCTGGGGAACTCGCTAAGAATCCTGTCCTCTCCCCACCACCAAAAGAGAGAAAGGGCTGGAGGTGTAGCTCAGTGACAGAAAACTTGCATGCACAAAGCTTCAGGTCCAACCCTGGGGAGCAAGCTGGGGTGGGGGCGTCTGACAGGAAGGGGAATTTCAGTCATGCTCCTTTCTCCAAAGCTCGACTAGGAAATGGCCTGGCATGACCGCCGTAAACAAAACCCATGGAAAGAGACAGCAGAAGTGGGTCGGGTTGGAATACTTCCAGAGCTGGTCCGGGCACCCCATGACCAAGGCACAGCGGCACGTGGGACAAGTTTTCAGAAATGAACTGACTAATGATGTCCTTCTGGAACAGGAAGCGGGATCCAGCGTTCCCGCCAATGCCTGCGCACAGAAACACCCAGGGTCCCTCACTGCCAGTGACACACACTGGACCGCAGGGAGGAGTGGGGGGAGATTCACATGCACTAAAATGGGGGGTGGGGTTACTTGCCATCCCTCGCTCCTTAGAAAAGGCACTCTGAGTACGGAATAGGCACACGGGACAACGTAAAAAGCTTCCTCAGTGGTGCCAGGATCAAATGAATTGTTTCACAGGGTTAAGCCATGGGGCGGGAGCCGAGGCAGCTCATTAACGTTACCATCCATCTCTCCCTCCCCATGACACACACCCAGGACAGGGTCAAAAATTCCCTCGATTGCTCTGGGATCTCAGGACCTGGTTTATGTCACTGCAAAAGTAGAGGGCCCATTCCGCACCATCCCTCTCCTGGCAGAGTCTCTTTGATGGCTCCAGGATCGCAGGGGCTCCTTTACTTTAGGATAACAGCAAAACAAAAACCCACGTGGGCTGCAAGCTGCCCAGGCCCAGTGCTGCACCGGGAAAGAGCAGCTCTGAGGACTTGACAGCGGGGCAAGGAAAGAGGGGGGACGCCGAGGCAGCGCGCCTGCACCCGGGCCTCCGCACCTGCACCAGGGCCTCCGGAGGACCCTGCGGAACGACCCTGGGGTGGGCACGGCGAGACCCACTGGGCACCGGAAGTGGAGGCCGGAGCTGGGGGGGAGTGTGGGGGTGTCCACAGGCCGCGGGGAGGGGGACATTTCCTGCAAACCCAGGAGACTGGCTGACCAAAGAGGCGGCACCCTGGAGGTGCCCCAAGCCTGCACCTCCACGAGGCTAGGAGATACTCTGGCCTTTCTCCCTCGGGTTTCCCAGTCAATGGACTGGCCAGCAAACCGGCCCCCACCCATTTTGGCGCCAAGAGCCTGGAGGACTCCCGACCGGAAGAGCGGCCCGCGCCAAGCACTGCCCCGCGCATGCGCGCCCCGGCTGTCAGCGGCCGCAGGGCACCCTGAGATGCCTCCACAAACGCCACGGCATCGGTGTAGCCCCCCAACCCCCACCCCGCGTGGCACCTACCGCCTGCGGACATGGTCGGGCAGCGAGCCTGCCGGGGAGGCGAGCGCGGGCACTCGGGCGGGGGCTGTTCGTGCTGGCATCTCGCAGGTCGCAGCCGACAGGACAGCTCTGAACGAGACCCCGGCTTTTTCGCGCGCGCGGAAACCAACTGGGAGGGGGCGGCGCAAGCGGAAGCAGCGTGTACCACGGGCTGAAGGAGCGGGGGAAGAGCGCGCGGGGCGGAGCGGGCGCGCATGCGCAGGACGGGCGCCCCGCACACCTCCTTGCTACAGTGGTCTCTTCCGCACCTCGGCTGACACCCCCACCTCTGCTTTCCCCTGAGAGGTAGCTCAGCCCTTGAGAGCGGGGAGAGATTCCTGGGTTGGTTTGCTTCACCCACATCCAGCCACACAAAGCCACTGTAACTCCTCTAAGGGATCCTACGCCCTCTTCTGGCTTCTGTGGGCACTGCACTCACAGGCGCATACACAAACACATAGTTAAAAAAAATCTTTAACAAAAGGCCTCACAGCTAACCCAGTCTTCACCCCTTACCCTCTAAAATGACCTTGAGTACACCATCTGGACTTATCCTGTGTCCTTATCTGCCAACCAGGCCTGAAAGCAGTGCCTTGAAAATGGAGTTCACAAGAAACTTAAGTTATATGCCAAGGATGTAGCATAGTGGAGAGACCAGGAATCATGTCCATAGGCTACCTTGAATAAAATAACAGAACACAGGGAAATGATAGTCTCTTCTATTGACCTTCCACATGCTGTGAAAAGGTCGGGAATATATAGCCTAGGAATACTTACCTAGCAAACCCCAGAGCCCCGAGATCCATCCCCACCACCAGATGAACAAATAACAGAATGAATAGGAGGAGCTGGAAAATGGCTAAGAGAACTGATTCTGACCCTTATCAGTCTTCCTCCGACTATATATGCACTTTGACATCATACATACACACAAAAATTTAATAAAATTTTTATTTTTAAACTTAATATTTAACTTTATTTCATGCACATTGGTATAATGATGTCAGATTCTCTTGAATTGGAGCTACAAACAGCTGCGAGCTGCCATGTGGGTGCTGGGAATTCAACCCCTGTCCTCTGGAGGAGCAGTCAGTGCTCTTAACCACTGAGCCATCTCACCAGCCCCAATTTAAAATTTTTATAGAATTTTTTTTTTTACAACAAAGTTAGCAAATTTATTTACTTTTGGGTTTTTCAAGACAGGGCTTCTCTGTGTGGCAGCTCTGGCTGTACTGGAACTTGCTTTGTAGACCAGGCTAGGCTCCAACTTACTGAGATCCACCTTCCTCTGTCTCCCCAGTGCTAGGATTAAAGGTACACACTACAACATCCAGCCAAAGTTAATTTTAAAAATCCTGAGGCAGCCAGGGCAGTGGTGGCACATGCCTTTAATCCCAGCACTCAGGAGGCAGAGGCAGGTGGGTCTCTGAGTTCAAGGCCAGTCTGGTCTACTAGAGCTAGTTCCAGGACAGGCTCCAAAGCTATACAGAAACCCTGTCTCAAAGAGAGAGAGAGAGAGAGAGAGAGAGAGAGAGAGAGAGAGAGAGAGAGAGAGAGAGAGAGAGAGAAGCAAACAAATAAAGAAAATCTGTTTAGCTCCAACATGAACCTTAAGGACACTGAGCTGTGGGGGCTGGAGAGATGGCTCAGCAGGCTAAGAGCCTGGACTGTTCTTCCAGAGGACCTGGGTTTAGTTCTCAGCACCCACATGGCAGCTCACAACTGTCTAACTCCAGCTCCAGTGGATCCAACACCCTCACAGACATACAGCCAGGCAAAACACCAATGCACATAAAATAAATTTAAAACTTAATAACAAAGAAAACTGAGCTAAGTGAAGTAGAAAAAGGACAAATACATGCGGCTACATCAGTGAACTTCCAGGGTAGTGAGACTCTTAGAACAAAGACGCGCGAGAGGGGAGAAACTAGTGCAAGGCCTACAGTGTCCATCTCAGAAGATGAGAAGTTCCGGAAACTGTTAAATACCACAGAACCACACATTCAATCAGAAAACTAAGCACACACCTTCTCCCCAGGCTTGAGTAACTTGTCCAAGTCAGAAATCCAGAGGTAGCCAAGTCCCTTGGAGTACACTGGGCAGAGCCACCTCTCCCTTGAGAGCCCCTTGAGCAACCCCAGAACTCTGGCATCATAAATACTGACTCCAGCATCTGCCAGTTTTATATCAAAGAGCCCCTGAGTCAGCTGGCACACTGCCCCTCCAGGTGCCCTTCCCATCCCTAGGCTCCTGGCCTTCCCACTGATGCCAGCATGGAGGAAGCTGTGAAAAGCCATATGCAGAATATCTGCCCTTCCTTACTGCCCCTGAACGACTTCTCAAAGCGCAATCACCCTCTCAGCTCCACGGCAGCCCCAGACAGGATTAAAAAGCTAGCTACAGCCTATAGTCAGCACGCCTCCCAATTCAGCGATGGGCCTGTGAGGACAGAAAGGGATAAAGAGACGCTTCATCCTGTGATGGTAAGAGGTTCAACTGCCCGAGCTCATTAGTGATCACAGAAACAAACCTCAATGTGTCCCCTCCCCTCAAACACACAACACACGCATGCACGCACCCGAGAATATGTCAAAGAAGAGAAATATTTCAGTGTTAACACATCAGAACACTTCCCTAGCTCTGCAGGAAGTCAAAATCCAGTACAGCTGGGCAAGTGAGAGGGCTTGGCGGAGAAGGAGCACTTGCCACAGGTGCCTGCATTTGAGCCCTGGGACTCAAGTCAGGTGGAAACAGAATACACATATAATTAAAAAATGAGGACCAGCAAGACAGCTCAGCACATAAAGGTGCTAGCTGCCCAGCATAAAGATCTGAGTTCAATCCCTGGGACCCGCAAGGTGGAAAGAGAACCGACTCCCTTCTGCTTGTGTCCTCGGACCCATACACACACCATGATGTGTATTTACCCACACACATGTACACACTGACAAAAACTGAAAAAAATTTTTTTTGAGACAGGGTTTCTCTGTAGCTTTTGGAGCCTTGGAGCCTGTCCTAGAACTAGCTCTTGTAGACCAGGTTGGCCTCGAACTCAGAGATCCTCCTGCCTCTGCCTCCGAGTGCTGTGATTAAAGGCGTGTGCCACCACCGCCCGGCAGTGAAAATTTTAATGAGCTACTTTGGAAGCTGGTTTGATAACATCTGCTAATGTTCAGTGTGCTCCCACCCCAGGACCCAGCAATTACACGCCTGGAGTACTTGCATACTAACTGGATGATACATGCAAAAATGTTCAAAGAAGTCTCCTTACGACAGTCCCAACCCCAAGACGATTGTTTCATTGAGATACAGAATGTGGTATCTCAGGGTGGTGATAGGCTGTTCCTTCAGCAGCAAAGGGAAACCTGGAACTCGCCATGTAAGATGCTATACAGCCAAGGGTGAGCCTCCTACCTCCCCCTCCCCTGTGCTTCGATGATAGGCATGCACCACCATGCCTGGCTGATACAGTTCTGAGGGGGACCCCAAACTTTGTGCATTCTAGGCAAGCGCCTTACCCACTGAGCATAGGCCCAGCCCCACAAAATTTTTCACAAACGGAGTAAGCAGCAAGTAATTTACAATGCGCAGGTCCCACAGGTGGTGTTACAGATACTAACTCTGCCTGTGAAGACTCCAGAGCCCTGGAGGAGAGAGGGCTATGTGCCAATCAAGTTCTTCGTAAGCACCCAAACCTGCCTTCTGTGCCATCCCCAGGTGTTTTACGTGAGTGTGGCAGAGGGGCTGTTTTCCACAATGTAAAAAATGGAAATAAACCGCTGGGCGGTGGTGGTGCACGCCTTTAATCCCAGCACTCACTCGGGAGGCAGAGGCAGACGGATCTCTGAGTTTGAGGCCAGCCTGGTCTACAGAGCTAGTTCCAGGACAGGAACCAAAAGCTACGGAGAAACCCTGTCTCGAAAAATCCAAAAAAAAAAAATGGAAATAAACCAAACAGTCTGGGGTGTGTTAGTGAATAGAGCACTTGCCTGGTGTGCGGGAAGCCCCAGGTTCCGTCCTAGCCCCACGTGAACTGTGGGTGGTGGCACAGTGCATAATCTCAGCACTGAAGGGGCGGGGAGACAGGAGAACAGGACTTGAAAGTTATTTTTTTTTAAAGTTTTTCTTAACTAAATAGCACTCGGGAGGTAGAGGCATTCGGCTCTGAGTTTGAGGCCAGCCTAGTCTACAAACTGACAGGACAGCCAGAACTACACAAAGAAACCCTGTCTTTGGGGGGGGGAGGGCAGAAAGTCATTCTTGACTAAATTGGGAGTTCTAGGCCATCTCAGGTTATAAGCTAAAGTGGAATTAACCCATGGATAGAAGTTTGACAATCCCCCTGCAGGAGTGGGTTACTGCTTCAATCAAAAGCACGAACTGGAGACACAGCTCTGGGGGCACAGCTCAGCGCTTACCTAGCACATAGGAAACCTTGATGGCAGAAATCTGAGAAAAGACACAGTCAAGATTTATGGTGCACAGGGAGAAGTTAGGACCAAGCGAACGCCCCCGAACTGCGTTTCTGTAAGTCTCCGACACTGGCCCCCCCAAGGTTTCCTCACCCACTTCAATGGCATTCCTTCCTACTTACACAGGGATGTTCTCTCAACACTTGGACCCAGAGCCACGGCCCTTGCCCACTTACAGCCCTAGACAACAGCAGCCATAGAGTGCTCAGAGTGGCCCACCTTCTGGAAGACGAAAGACACGCAGCAGGTCTGGTTATGAACAGCAAAGAGTGATCGCAGTAGGAGAGCTCTGCCGTGGAGATATAAAGCCTCCTCCGCCCTGGCCATCAAAGTAGAGGGCTTCCATCTGCTGGGCCCAATCATTGAAATATATGGCGCAGGAAAGATGATACTCTCCAATCAGGGCATTGGGGTTGTTTCTAGAAGTTTTCTCCACTATTTTCCTCCACAGTCCCAATCTTGGCTTGGGAACCCTAGATCATCAGAGCAGACAGAGATAGTATGGGGGCTGGAGATGCCCTTTGAAGGAGGGCTTGCCTGGAATCCCCAGGGCCATGTGTTCCACCCTCAGCACCGCTTGGGGATGCATGTCTCAGTGTCTCCCCACACTGAGAAGGGGAGACTGGCAAAGAATTGGAAGGCATTCACAGTAACATAGTAAGCTTGAGATCAGCCTGGGCTACGTAAGATTGGAGTGGGGCTGGAGAGACAGCTCAGCTGTTAAAGGCTAGGCTCACAACCTGAGGGTGCCATGTGGGGTGATGCACAGGGGATGGGGAACACAACAAACTAAGATAAGTGTGACAGTTCACACCTGTCCTCCTATCATTTAGGAGGCAGAGGCAGGAGGATTATGGGTTCAAGGCCAACATAGCAAAACTGTCTAAAAAGGGGGGGGGGTGCATTGTCAGGTGGCCTGCCTGAAACCCACTTCGGTTGTGAGAGGCTGTAGGCAGTCTCACAGCACAAATGGCTACTAGGAATGAATCACATGAGACCAGCTTCCTAAAGGTCAGAGAACAACTTTTAAGAGCTGGTTCTCTCCTTCCACGTGGGTTCTAGACATCAAACTTAGGTTGTCTTCCTTGGTGGTTACTTTATCTGATGAGCCGCTTCAACTGACCCATGCTAGGTTTATTCAGAGCTGGGGATTGAATCCAGAGCCTTGTGCATTTAAGATAAACTCTATCAGCTGAGGTACCTGCTCCTCCTAACTCTGCCTACCAAGAACTTGGATTACAGGTGTGTGGCCAGCATACCCAGCTCTGTTTTATTTTCTGATTTTCAATTAATTTTTATTTTATGTGTTTGAGGGCTTTGCCTGCACATATGTCTGTGTATCACATTCATGCCTGGTGCCCAAAGGGGCCAAAAGACGGCATCATATCTCCTGGAACTGGAGTTACAGCCAGTTGTAGGCTACCATGTGGGTGCTGGGACTACATCCCAGACCTCTGGAAGATGTTTTTTTTTAAAAGATTTATTTATTTATTATGTATACAGTGTTCTGCCTGTGTGCATACCTGCACCCCAGAAGAGGGCACCAGATCTCAGTACAGATGGTTGTGAGCCACTATGTGGTTGCTGGGAATTGAACTCAGGACCTCTGGAAGAGCAACCAGAGCTCTTAACCTCTGAGCCATCTCTCCAGCCCCCTCTGGAAGATGTCTTAACCATGGAGCCATCTCTCCAGCTCCTTCCAGTTCCTGGTTTTGACAGGGCAAGTAATCCCTAATAAGACTCAGAGGGAGCTATGTGGTGGTGGCTCAGGCCTTTAATCCCAGCACTCGGGAAGCAGAGGCAAGTGGATCTCTGAGTTTGAGGCCAGCCTGGTCTATAGAGCAAGTTCCAAAACAGCCAGAGCTACACAGAGAAACCCTGTTTCAGAAAAACAAAACAAAGAAAACAAAACTTTGGAGTGAAAATGGCAGTGTTAGTGATCTAAATTTTAGGATTTTTAACCTTTGTGATCAAGTGGGGACTGACCAGGATGCTAATCACATGCTGCTAATTACATAATAACCAAGAAATTCACAAATCCAGAAAATGCACATTATAGATGATCGACCGAGAGGAAAGATTCAAGTGAAAAACTGACGGAGAGGGCTAGGAAGGTGGCCCAATGGTAATGGCACTTGCCAAGACTGAGGGCCTGAGTCCGATTCTCGGAACCCACAAGGCAGAGGGTGGAAACTTACCCCCACAAGTTGTCTTCTGACCACACACATACACATGCACACACGTATGCATACAAAATTTAAAAAAATGACAGGCCTCTGAAACTCTTGGGTCAGTCATAGTTATCATTACAGGGGGTAGACAAATAGACATCAATACCTTCTAAAAATGTTTCCAGAACCATCTATAATAAACTGAAGCCCAAAATAATATCTGGTCCTAACCCTGCTTAGAGGGCTAAAAGTAAACTAAATGGCATAAGGGATTGCTGTTGGCCAGGTTCTAAACTATGGCAAAGTCTCAAATTAACCTAGTCATTCCACAAATTAATTACAAGACTAGAGGGATGGTTGAATGGTCAGGAGTGTTAACTGCTCCTTCCAGAGAACCTGGGTTCCCCCTCCAGCACCCACAGAGCAGCCCAGAGCCATGTACAACCCAAGTTCCAAGTCGACACTAGACACCTGGCGCAGCTATTCATGCATGCAACACACACAAACACATAAAATTAAACACACACATACACACACACACACACTCACACGTCACAAAGCAGGAGGAGCTGGAAGATCCCAGGAGCTACAGGTTAAACAGAGTCCTTGAATAAATGCTTTGTGAAGACCTTGTTTGAATTCTGGTTTGGTTGGTTGGTTTTTTGTTTGTTTGTTTTTCAGATTCAAATCTAAAGAAGAGAAGTGGAAACCAGAACAGATGTGACGTCTCAAGCTACGTTCTCAATGGTTGTGAGGCTGAAGCAGGGGGATCAGGAGTTCAAGGCTAGCCTGGGCTACTTTTTTTTGTTTTGTTTTTGAGACAGGATTTCTCTGTGTAGCCCTGGTTGGCCTGGAACTTGATTTGTAGACCCGGCTAGCCTGGAACTTACAGAGATCTGCCTGCTGTTGCCTCCCAAGTGCTGGGATTAAAGGTTTGCACTATATGGCCCAGAAAAGCCTGGGCTACTTAATAAGAGACCCTGAATCACGAGAGAGAAATGGGGAAAGAGTGTGGGAGGAAAGGAACCTGACACACATGAGAGCAACTTAAACTTTTTGGGTTTTTTTTTTTCTTTAATTTATTATTCTTTGGAAATTCCCCAATGCATAAATGTTATTCGATCTTTGACCCCCTGAGACCTTCTCTTTTCCTTCCCGTTCCTGCTTGGTCCTCCTTCCCAACAAGTCCACATGGCGGCTTTTAATTCTGATACTTTAAAAAGAAATTTAACTAGGACTAAAGTGGTGGCTCACGCCTTTAATCCCAGCACTTCAGAGACAGGTGGATCTCTATGAGTTTGAGGCCAGCCTGGCCTACACACTGAGCTTTAGGACAGTCAAGGTTACACAGAGAAACCCTGTTTCATAGAAAAAACAAACAACATTTTAATTAGGTTATTTATTGTGGGAGGCTATGGAGATCAGAGGAGACCCCATAGAGTCAATTCTCTCCTGTAGCACGTGGGTTTTAAGGATGGAACTTTGACAAGTGTCCTCCCCAGTCAGGTGAGTCATCTCAGTTCAGTTCTTACACACACACTACTCTTTTCCTTTCTTCTTTTCTTGTTCTTGTTCTTCTTTTTTTTTTTTTTTTTGGTTTTGTTTTCAAGACAGGGTTTTTCTGTGTAGCCTTGATGACCTGGAACTCCCCTGTAGACCAGTCTGGCCTCAAACTCAGAGCTCTGCCTGCCTCCTGAGGGCTAGGATTAAGGGCATGTGCCATGCTTGGCCAATTCTTAGACCCTTGATAAGCATAACGCTGGTATTGTGGTTAAGCTTCATGTCCCCACTGCATTGATATAAAGCAAACTATTGAAAAATAAACGATCTCCCTTCTCATGTTTGCTTCCGAATAATGAGGAAGACTAGGCCTAAGCAAGAGCTGGTGAGAAAGGGTGAGAGTGAGCTGAGTCATATAGGAAGTTGCACCCTAAGGAGATTTCACCGCAGGACCCTTCACAGTTATGAACAAGGAAATAGCAGCCCCAAAGGGGAGAAGACAGACAGACAGACAGACAGACAGACAGACAGACAGACACTGGCTCAGCTGAGTGATCAGAAGAAATTGGTTTTTCTGGTGCCGAGGATGGCGAAGGACGGCAGTGCATAAGGCCAGCGATGGGGCTGTCAGCCGGGGCCTCTTGAGTGAGTATGGGACACATGCAGGAACTAACAGACTTCTGTTTTTCCAATGCATCAAGGCCGTGAAAGACAAGAGGACCGTGATACTTCCAACTGAAAGAGACTCTGGACACAAGGGTGACCTGCTCAGTAGAGGGATCATGGGTGAAATCTGATGCGGTCTACAGATTGCTGCTCTTTAGAGCTATTGGGGTTTTGTAGAAGAGTATTTACATTGAATGAATAGTTGGGTGGGTGGACGGCTGGCTGGCTAGATGGATGGGTGGATGGATGGGTAGAAGGATGGATGAACGGTTAAATGTGCAGGGGGAGGATACAAGAATGGATAGACTGATTGGAGGTGCATGGATGGATATGAAAGGATGTGTGGGTGGATGAGTGGGTAGATGGGTGAAGAGAAGATAAAATTGTTAGTACTTTGAATCTCTTTTAAGTATGAGAAAACTCACTTTTCCTGTCATTGAACCCAGGAGGATTTCCATCAATAATTGTCAGTGTCTAATTTAGATGCCACTGAGAAAAAGAACTAACCTCCGAATCATGAAGCAAAATTCAGAAATTACTATGTCATCATAATCATAGCGATAGGTGTGATAGACTCCTGTTGCTATGGTAATACAATGCCAAAAGACACTTGGTCCAAAGATCTATGAATTCCAATACACAGGTAAAGGTTGCAGGTGCAAGGCCCTGAGTTCCATCCTAGAACCCCAATGTTGCACCAGCCAGATGGCTCAATGGGTAAAGGCCCTTGCTGCCAACTCTGACAACCTGATTCTACTCCCCAGGGCCACTTTCCTTTGACCTCCCCCCATGCCATGGCGGCACGCATGTGTTTGTTCACTTATCTAAACAAGTAGATGGGTGAAAAACATAAGACAACAAAAAACCTGATACAAATGCCCACACATGCTAATTAAAATTAGTTAGAGTTAGCAGGAGGCTGGGAGAATAGCTCGGCAGAGCACTTGCCTAGCACGCCTAGCCCCTAAATACAACTGTCAGCACCAACACATGTGCGCACACACACACACACACACACACACACACACACACTGCTTGACGTATCACGTGTAATCTCAGTACTTGAGAGGCTGATACAGGAGGATTTCTGGGAGTTTGAGACCAACCTGGGCTACATAGTAAGTTCTAGGCTAGCCTGTGCTACGGAATAATAGTCTGTTTCAAAAAAGAAATTTAAAAAGATAATTGCAATTTAAAATTCAACCTTTGCTTTGTACTAACCACACTTTAAGGATCCTTGAACCACATTGCTCAGGACTAAAGAATGCTTGTATTTGTTATTTTATGTGTATGAGTCTTTTGCAGTATATGTATCATGTGCATGCCTGGTGCTTTTGGAAGGCAGAAGTTGCCAGATTCCCTAGAACTAGAGTTACAAATGGTTGTGAACTATCATGTGGGTGGGTACTAGGAACCAAAACTAGCTCCTCTGAAGCCCTTCCCACACCCTGCTACCTCATGCTAGCGATGGACCCTGGGGCCTTGTGTGTGCTCAGGGAAGCTGTGTTATGGAACTGGAGCCCAGTCCAAGATCAATTACGGGAGTGGCTATTAAGGTTAAATACACTTTTTTTTATGTATTTATTTATTATGTATACAATATTCTGTCTGTGTGTATGTCTGCAGGCCAGAAGAGGGCACCAGACCTCATTACAGATGGTTGTGAGCCACCATGTGGTTGCTGGGAATTGAACTCAGGACCTTTGGAAGAGCGGGCAATGCTCTTAACCACCGAGCCATCTCTCCAGCCCCGGTTAAAGACACTTTTATAAACCATAGATCCATCTATCTTTCTCTTCCTTCCTTCCTTCCTTTTCTTCCTTTTCTTTTTCCCCCTGAGACAGGGTTTCTCTGTGTAGCTTTGGAGCCTGTCCTGGAACTTGCTCTGTAGACCAGGCTGGCCTTGAACTCAAGAGATCCACCTGCCTCTGCTTCCCAAGTGCTGGGATTAAAGACATGCACCACCATGTCTGGCAAAGTCATACATTTTTAAAATTAAAAATTTATGGTCTTAGCTGGGTAGTGGCCTTTAATCCCAGCACTCAGGGGAGGCAGAGGTAGATGGATCTCTGAGAATTCAAGGCCAGCCTGGTCTACAGAGTGAGTTCCAGGACAGCCAGGACCACCAGAAAGGAAAAAAAAAAGTGTGACACTTTTAAATGTATAATATTATTTATTCAGTTTGTGTGTGCGCAGGATCAAGTTTGTTAATGCACACTGAAGTCAGAGGACCGCTCATGGAAGTCTGTTCTCTCATTCCAGCATGTGGGTCATGGGATTCACGCCAATCACCTTCACCTACTGAGCCATATCCCTGGAATGTGTGTTTTATTTATTTATTTTTCCCTAGGCAGGGTTTCTCTGTGTCGTCCTAGAACTAGCTCTGTAGACCAGGCTGGCCTTGAACTCACAAACGTTAACCTGCTTCTGCCTTCTGAGGGTAGGGACTGCAGGCGTGGGCCATACTACTGGGTTGATGTGTTTGTTTTCACATGTATAGGTGTTTTGCCGGCACGCACGTCTGTGAACCACGTAGGTGACTGGTGCCCATGGTGGCTAGAAGAGGGTTTCCGATCCCCTGCGACTGGAGTAACAGACAGTTGTGAGTCATCATATGGGTATTGGTAATCAAAATCCGTGTCCTCTGGAAGAACAGTTGGTGCTTAGTCACTGAGTCAGCCCTCAGGCCTGCCTTTTAAACTTATTTGGAATGTTTGGTGAAAGCATGTTTGTGGGTCAACTCAGAGCTTCTGGATCTGAAATTCTTCCTGCAAGAGTTTAAGAATCTATGGTTGTAAGCTGGGCGTGGTGGCGCACACCTTTAATCCTAGCATTCTGGAGGCAGAGGCAGGTAATCGCTTTGAGTCTTAGGCCAGCTTGGTTTACAAAGTGAGTTCCAGCTATGGCTATTACACAGAGAAACCCTATCTTGAAGCAAGCAAACAAAAGAATCTACATTTTTTTGTTTTGAGGTACAGCCTTAAGTAGCTCAAGATAGCTACTCACTAAGTAGCTGAGGCTGGCCTTGACCATCTGATCTTCTTGCTGCCACCGCCTGAGTTCTGCAACTAGAGGCCACCATGGCCAGTATACACAGTGCTGGGGATGGAGGACCACGGCTGACATTCTGCAAACTGAGCCGCATCTGAGACAATGCCATCAGCTAAGGATCCAGCTCAGGTCCTGCTGCTTGAATAACAAGCGCTTTGCTGAGCCGCCTCTCCACCCCAGCTGCTCCTGTTCTAATGGGAGAGACAAGCAGAGGAGGGTATGTGTGTGTACGTGTGTGTACTAAGTGCAAAGCCCTGGGCTTGATTCCAAGCACGAGAGAGAGAGAGAGAGAGAGAGAGAGAGAGAGAGAGAGAGAGAGAGAGAGAGAGATCTTTTTAGTGAGGATTCTAGCTGGAGGCTAGAGACCCACCCAGCATACAAATGCAGCCAGTGGAAGGAAAGACAGGACAGCCACGTACAACCTGCAGGCTGCATGTATCTCCAGGTAGCTACAAATGTAGACCTACGCAAAATCAGAAACAGGCCTGGAGAGATGGCTCAGTGGTTAAGAGCACTTGCTGTTCCCGCAGAGGACATGGGCTCAATTCCCAGCACCCACGTCAGGCAACTCACAACCACCTATTAAACCCAGCTCCCACACGATCTGATATCTCTGCACATTCATATACTCTTTCAAACACACCAAGAAAAGAAAAAAAAAGCTTTAAAAAGAAAAAATTTTCAAAATCAGAAACTTACTTAAAACATATTTTCTTTTTCTTTGGATTTTTGAGACAAAGTTTCTCTGAGTAGCCCTGACTGTCCTGGAACTCATTCTGTAGACCATGCTGACCTCGAATTCTTAAGAGATCCACCTACCTCTCTGCTTACCCCCAAGTGCTGGGATAAAAGGCATACGCTACAGTCTCCTGTCTTATTTTGCATTTTTTAACAAGTTGTTGGCTTGGTTCTAGTTCATGAACTCCGGCAACTGTCTGTCGCAATGTCAGAAGGCTAGACAAATCTGCAGGAGGACAGAGGCCACAGGCCTGCAGCCTACTGGAATTTCCCCTCTCTGGACAATTTAGAGATGACTACTGTTGGGCAACCAGGACCTTGTCTGGAACTGAAGTTGTGTTAAAGGCCAGGCTGGAGAGCCTTTCTGTGTGCGCAGGCCCACCAAAGTGCTCACGTGCAGGTCAGAGGACAATTTTCCACTGTCGGGCCCCAGGGAGTTAAACTCAGGTCGTCAGGCTTGGCAGCAAGGCCTTCACCTACTGAGCAAGCTCGCCAGTCCCCCTTGGTTTTTGTTTCTTCCTTGAACTATTTTGAAAACACAGAACACTTTATAAATGTTCCTGCCATCCTCAAGCAGGAGCCATGCTAATCTCTCTATTGTTCCAATCTTAGTACATGTGCTGCTGAAGTGGACACACACATATGCACGTCTTAAACAGGATCTTGGTATGTAACTCAGGTCAGCCTGGAACTCTGTATGCAGTCTGGGATGGACTCAAAACTCCCAATTCTCCTGCCTTCATCTTCCCAGTGCAGGATTCTAGGTGTGAATAACCCACATCTAATTTAGATTCTCCCCCGATTGTGTGTGTGTGTATGCGCGCGCGCGTCTGCATACACCTGAGTTCACAGGTGCAGGTGTGTGTGTAGAGGCCAGAGGTTGGCTTGGGGTGTCTTCTCCATCCCTCTCCTCTTTATTTACTCAAACCAGGTTTCTATCACAATCCAGAGCTCACAGGCTAGGCTGGTCTGGATTAGCTAGCTTGGTTCCCCACCCCCACCTCCAAAACGGCTGCCTCTACTCCCCAGTGTAGAGAGATTAGAGGCAGCTTCCTAGCCCACCTGGCGCTTATTACCATGTCGGTCCTAGAGATGCAAACTCAGGAGCAGCAGCGGCTGAGCCTCACCTCAGCCCCAGATCCAGGTCTTAGAGAGCCTTGCCTCTGGCGGTGGAGGAAAGATCATCCCCTGAGCCATTTAGGAAAAGAGAAAAAAAAAACCACACACACAAAGAACTAGACAATTGAGGCTGCAGTGGACGCAGCTGATGGAGCAATGCTTACCATGCGGGAAGCCCTGGGTTCCATCCTTAGTAGAACATAAACCAAGTTTGTGGTATAACTCCAGCTTGGGAGGTATAGGCAAGAGGACCATAATTTCAAGGTCAATCTCAGCTCTTATGTAGGGAATTTAAGGTCAGCCTGAGCTACAGAAGACTCAGGAGGAGAGACAGGTGGATCTCTGTGAGTTCAAGGCCAGCCTGGTCTACAAGAGCTAGGATAGGCTCCAAAGCTACAGAGAAAACTTGTCTTGAAAACAAAAAAAAACAAAAAACAACACACACACATATATATTTCTCACATCACAGTGGTAGACTGCTTGGCCAACAGGTTTAATATCCCAAGCAGCAAGGGAAGGAAGAATGAAAGGGGCTGAAGAGGTGGCTCCAAGGTTAAGAGCACTTCCTGCTCTTCTAAAGAACCTCTGTTCTGCCAGGCGGTGGTGGCGCACGCCTTTAATCCCAGCACTCGGGAGGCAGAGGCAGGCAGATCTCTGTGAGTTCGAGACCAGCCTGGTCTACAAGAGCTAGTTCCAGGAGAGGCTCCAAAACCACAGAGAAACCCTGTCTCGAAAAACCAAAAAAAAAAAAAAAAAAAGAACATAGCATCCACAACAGGCCGATCACAAGCACCTGTAATTATAGCACTAGAACATCCAATATTCCTGGCCTGCTCAGGCACTACATGCACATTTAAATACTAATAATCTCCACAAACACACACACACACAATTTAAAATAAAATAAATCTTATAAAAAGAAGTGTTGAGTGGGGCACACCTTTATCCCAGAACTCAGGAGGCAGAGGCAGGTGAATCTCTGTGAGTTGGAGGCCAGCCTGCCCTATAGAGCAAGTTCCAGAAGACAGTCAGAGCTGTTACACAGAGAAACCCTACCTTAAAGAATTAAAAGGAGAAGAAAGCGGTGAGGTGGCGGTGGCGGTTGGTCAGGACTTGGGAAGTAGGAGTGGCTGGGCTCCCAAACCACCTCTCCAATTCCGCAGGCTGTGTGCGCACAGACTTAGAAGGGAGAACAGCCCCATCTCACCTGCTAAGGTGTGCCTTTGAAGGAAACCATGGAGGCCCTGGGCCTAATGAATCACTGTGAGGAGTAAAACAACCTCCCAAACAGCCCCAGGGAAAAGGTCAAGGCAGGTTCCTGAGTTCTCAGAAGTCATGGAATACGATTCCAGCTCAGCTGGAGCTAAGGGTTGGGATGGGGGTACGGAACAGAGAAATGGAAGAGGCTGAGGTGCCTAGGCCATGGACACCGAGAGGAAGAAAAGGCTCTCTCTCTCTCTCTCTCTCTCTCTCTCTCTCTCTCTCTCTCTCTCTCTCTCTCTCACACACACACACACACACACACACACACACACACACACACACACACAAAACCCATAACTGCCAGCAGCAAGAGAAACGGAACTGTTTATTGGCCCCGATCTGGGTCTCCAGCACAAGGGGGATATCTGGGAAACCAATGAGGGGAGACACACTCCCGACTGGCTCCTTGCATCCCAAATTTCCCCTTCCTCAGCCTTTTCTTTCACAGATTTCTTTGAGGCAGAGATGTCTATGTGTGGAAGAGATGAACCAGCAATCCCCAAGGGGCCTGCACGTGGCCAGACACCCCCACCCCATCTCTCTGGCAGTTTCAACCTGGATGTGAACATGAGATGTCAGACAGCACCCACCATGGGACAGGTCACAGACCCCACACACTGGCACAAAGACATATATAAATACAGTTTGTACCGCATTGGACTTTCTATTTCTCCACAGGATTTAGCAAAGTCCTTCAAGGGAAGGTTACATATGAGTACTCAGGAATGTCCTTGGCCACCTCACATAGTCTCTGTTAACTATGTTATTCACGATAACTTGCAAGACAGGTGCTGGTGGTGCACACCTGTGATTCCAGCACTCAGGAAGTACAGACAGGAGGATCCGAAGTCCAAAGCCTTGGCTACACGGCGAATTGGAGGCCAGCCTGGGCTATATGAAACCCTGTCACAATTTTTAAAATGACAAAGACAATTTACAAGTGGCCACATTGGTTCAGGCTGCCCTGCCTTAAGGGACCTGGTACGTGGGGTAGGAAGAAAGCGGGGAGGTGGGAACAGTTTGTGGGGAGGAAGGCTAGATTTGGGGATAGGAGTTCCAAGAATGACCAATACCTCCCCTAGAGTTTTCTCACTTGAAGACCAAAACCTCCTGCCCCACATTGATTTCCCCAGCCCTCAACTGATCCGACCCCTCTGCGTGCTCCAATAAAGTAGCCAGTGAGGTCTGAGGATGGAGGCTGGGATTCCAGGCTCCTCCCCCCTGCCACCACAGTGGTTTCCTTTCCCCGAACATGAAAGGAAAGGGAAGAGACAACTGAGTTGGTGAAATTGGGGAAGCTGTGGATTCAGACCTCAGACAGGGAGGAAGCCTTGGGTCCCCTGGGGACAGTGTTTCCACTAGTGGCCTAAGGTTATCTATGGAAGGTGGCTGGAGCTGGGTGTGGTGGTACACAGCTTTAAAATCCCAGCACTCAGAAGGCAGAGACGGGTGACCTCTCTGAGTTCCAAGCCAGCCTGGTCTGCATAGCAAGTTCTAGGCCAACCAGGGCAACATAGAGAGGCCCTATTTGAAAAGGAGGCAGGAAGGGAGCCAGGCTGCTGGAAGGTAGGACAGGATGTTGACATCCTTTGTACCAAGTGGCAAATGCTCCAGCCCTAATCCAGCCTGCTGTCCCCCTAGACCCTTAACAGTCCCCAGTCACGGTGCTGCAATCTGTTTAGTCAGCGCCTCCGCTGGCCACCTGACCTATGAGCCGTGGTCAGTTGCACTAGGCCTGTGGCGCTGAGGGACACACGAGGTCACCTGGTCTCTCCTCACAGAGCTCTCTGTAGCTTGCTTATCTGTCAGTTTACCCCTTCCCTTCAGACCACTGTGTTGCCCTCCAGAAACGTGGGTGACGTAGGCATGTGCAAGCCCCTCTCCAGGGAGCTGGAGCTGCGGAGGGGCAGGAGCCGGTGACCTGGGGTCCCACCTCGACGACCTGTCACCCCCTTCCCCCGCCGCCAGCACTGCAGGGGCCTCAGCACCTCCCTCCGAAGGTCCCGGCTACACCACGTATAGATGACAGGGTTGAGTAGCGAGTTGAGGGTGGCAAAGGCAAAAAAATAATGGGCTTTGTAGAGGATTGGACAGGCCCGGACGGGACAGGTGAAGTCTAAAAGAAGGATGCTAAAGGCTGGGAGCCAGCAGATGATGAAAACACCTAGTACGATGGTGACCGTCTTGAGCAGGGCCAGTGTCTGGGGACCAGCAATATCGGCATGGCTGGAACGGACGACAAAGTAGATTCGAACATACAGTGCCACGATAGCCAATAAGATGACCGAAAAGATGGTGACCACACAGAGCACATACTGCTTGGCATAGAGAGGCAGGACAGTGGAGCAGGCCTCCAGATGGTCCAGACAATTCCAGCCCAGGATGGGCAAGCCACCCAGAATCAGCGACATCAGCCAAGAGGCCCCAATGAGCATCAACATTCGACAGCTTTTGTCACTGCCGTAAAGCTTGACCTTGGCGATGGCCACGTGTCTCTCGATGGCAATAGCCAGGAGGCTGAAGACCGAGGCAGAGAGAGTGATGAAGGCTGAACCCTCTCGGGCGAACCACTGCAAAGGAGTCAGTGACAGAGTGACAGGGCCCGAGAGCAAGGTGTTGGCCACGAAGGCCACACCTGCCAGCAGGTCGGAGGCTGCCAGGTTGCCAAGAAACAGGTACATTGCTGAGTGTAACTTGCTGTTCCTTGCCACTGCAATCAGCACCAGAAGGTTCTCCACCACGATGGCACAGCAGAGGAGGATGATGAAGGCCGAGGCCACCTTGCGGGAGGATGTCTCCTGCATGTCCAGCGTCTCTTTGGTGTAATTGTAGTGTTCCACAACCTTCTCAGAATTGAGGTACTCTGAGTATAAGCCACCCATGGTGGGGCTCAGTGGCCGGCTGGGGCCATGGGGATGAGAACTGCAGAGAAGAGGGACAGAAAAGGGATAACAGGTTAGAGCTGTGGCTTGGACTACAGAGGCTCAGGGTCTAGCTGAGTCCTCAGAGTGACGCCAGGAAAGCTGCATTCGTTACTGTCCCCCGCCTCCATGTGACAGATAGGATGCTTAGAGAAGTTAGTTCATTTTTTCTTTTTGTGTGTTTTGTTGTTGCTTTCCTTTCGAGACAGGGTTTCTCTGTGTAGCCCTGGTTGTAGACCAGGCTGGCCTTGAACTCACAGAGATCCACCCACCTCTGCCTCCCAAATTCTGGGATTAAAGAAGGCACTTACCACCAATGCCAATCAATTGATTTTTTTCAAGGTCACCAAGCTTGCAAGTATTAGGTCCACAGCCAGTAAGTCCTGAGCAATGTTTCCCTGCTTCTGTTGTTGTCTTTGCTGTTTTGCTTTAAGACAGGGTTTCACTGTATCGTCTAGCTGGCCTGGAACTCACAGAGCTCTGCTCTACCTGCCTCTGTCTCCCAGCCTGGGATCAAAGGTCTGTTATACCATGCAAGGTCTACATAGTGAGATTCTGTCTCAAAACAAAAAACCAAGAGCTAGAGTTGTAGCTCACTTACCTAATGTGAATGAAACCCAGGGTTCTGTCCCCAGCAGGGCATACACAAAACATGGTGGTTCACACCTGCAATTCCATCGAGTAGGAGATAGAGGCAGGACTGAGGCATAGGTCATCTTTGACTACATAATGAAGCCAGTTCGGAAAGACAGTCTGGGTTACAAGTTGTATCTCGAAAACAACCCCACAAGTAGGATTGGTGTGGGTATGCACATCTTTAAGCACAGATCTCTGAGTTTGAGGCCAGTCTGGTCTACATAGTGAGTTCCAGGCCAGTTGGCCAGAGATACACAGTAAAATACTAAAAGAAAGAAAGAAAGAAAGAAAGAAAGGAAGGAAGGAAGGAAGGAAGGAAGGAAGGAAGGAAGGAAGGAAGGAAGGAAGCCAGCCAATACCAAGTGGTCAATCATGATATCATATTCATTATTTTCCTTTTTTTTCTTTCTTTTTCTCTTTTTGAGACAGGGTTTCTCTGTGTAGCCCTGACTGTCCTGGATCAGGTTAGCCTTGAATTCAAAGACTCGCCTGCCTCTGCCTCCCAAGTGCTAGGATTAAAGGTATGCGCCACCATGTATGGCCTGAAATCATATTCATACAAGTAACATTATCTGGACTGAACAGGTGGTGTTTATATATTTAGGAATATAGAGAGAGAGAAGAGAAAAAGAAATAGAGGCCATGAATTTGAAAGAGAAGAGGGTGGTTGCAAGGGATGGAGGGATGATGGGAAGGGGGAAAATGATACAACTTTTTATTTAAATTAATAAAAACTTATTTTAAAAACTTTTTAAAAAGTCAGGCATAGTGGTGCGCTCAGGAGGCAGAGACAGCCAGCCTGGGGTATATTACAAGACCTTATCTCAAGAAGAAAGAAAGGAACCGATAGAAGATTCTGGGGACTTCTAGCAACCTCTCTGCCTTCTATAGAGCAAGCCTGAGGTAGGGCTTGGGCAGCTTGTCACTTCTGTGTGCTTCTGTCCTACACACAGGCGCCTCAGGCTTCTTGCCACCTACTGACCTGGGTCAGCGAGATTCTTACTACCAGCAGCACCAATCCCTGGCCATTACCACCCACTGCCTGATTCCAGGATGGCTCTAAGCCTTGAAGCCATGGGCACACCCAGAGATAAGGACTTGGGGAGACACCCTGAAGTCCAAGCCTCCCAGAGCTGCACTGTCTTGAAGGACATAGACTTCAATGGCAAAACAGAGTTCATCTGTTCCCACTCCAATTCTGACTGTTGAGACTGAGCAGCTGAAGGCTCAGCCTCTTGATCTCTACATATCAGCAATGGATGCCAAAAGGACCCTTTCATAAGGGATGGGGAAATCCTTTTCAAGGGTGTGTGAGACCTGGGTGGTGATGTGCACCTGTTAATCACAGCACCTAGGGGCTAAGGTGGGGGAATGGCTTAGAGCCTAAGAGTTCACCACCAGCCTGGGCAAGAGCAAGATCAGACAGGACGCTGGGGACATGCGAAATGGCTGAATGGGTAGAGACACTTGCTGAGCAAGCCTGACACCCTAAGTTGGATTCCCCAAAGTCATGGTAGAAGAAGAGAACTGACTCCCCAAAATTATACTCTGACCTCCTTCTTGGGTGCCTGCGGCATGGGTGTGCCCACACACATATACATTATGCCCCCCCCATAATAATAAACATAAGAAACTTTAAAAAGAAAAGGCAAGAGGGTAAAAAAAAGGAGAAAAAAGTGAAAGTTGCACAGGGGCTGGTGGGTAAAGCGCATGCCTCCTAACCATGAAGACCTGAGCTTGATCTCGTTAAATAAAGACAGCAGCAGGACAGGTGGATTCCCCTGAAAGCTCAAAGAAACTCCAGCATCCACAAAAAAAAAAAAAAAAAAAAAAAAAAAGCCAAGGGCAATGGCTCAGACTTGTAACCCCAGCAGCACTGGGCAAGCAGACAGGAAGATCCCCGGGGGTCCACTGGTTGGTCATTCAGCCTAAACTACCCAGAGAGTTTCAAGCCATTGAGAGATCTCTCTTAAAAACAAAGAAAACAGGGTGGTATGTAATCTGAGGAGCAATAGGTGAACTCGTCCTATGCTCCCCCGTGCATAGGTGTACATGTACCTACACACACAACACATATAGGAAATATCAAACAAGCTTTGGCTAATGTCTTCAGCGGCCCCTTTCCCAGCACACACAAGCTTTGGGGCTGCCTCCCTCTACTCCATATTCTGAAAAAGGATGCTGACTTAGCCCCGCCCCCCACCAAAAGCCCCACTCCAACAGCCGGTTCCCATCCCCAACTCACACTACCCAAGGACACTAGGTCCCAGGGGGGCGGGCAGAGCGCTGGCACTCCCTCCAGTGCCAAGATGCAATCCAGATGTGTCAAGCCCCGGGAACAAACATTGAGGAGCCCTATCATATCCGCTGTGGACAAGTCTGGGGGTGGGAATGGAGAGAATGAGGAGGGTCTCGGAGGTCCTGGCCAAGATGAGGCAGCTGCTGAAGTCACGTGAACTGTGAAAAGCCCCCACCCCCCGCCCCGCAGCAGCCTGTGCAGAGGGGCCGGGAGGGGGGTTAGAAATTTGTTTCCATGAAAGTCTGAGTCACCCACCCCTCCTCTGCAAGGAAAATTGAGCTGAGCCGGGGAAGGGATAGGGGAGGGGACCTGTGTGGGCAGAGAACATGAGATGCTGAGCACACCGTGGCCAGTTGAGAGGGGTAGGGGAAATCTAGGAGGGGCTGGCTCAGCGTACAGAGAAGGCTCCCTTCCTTGGTTACAGGGAGGGGCCACATGCTAAGAACTCTCCCAAGTCTAGGCTTGGAAAGAGGCCTGACAAGGGCCACGTGTTTCCCAGAAAGAGCACCGTTCCAGAAGCTGGCTGGTAGAGCCGGTTCCTAGTGAGCTCTGAGGATGATGAGGGTCTTCCGGGGTCTCCCGGATGCCCCCTCGGTGGGACACCCTGGCCTGTGAAGGGGGTTTACAGACACAGCTGCTCCCCACCCCCTAAGGCGAGGGGACATCCGTCCTACTTTGGGAACAGAGAAGAGCTTGTACGTGTCCTCGGGGACAGCTGCCCCACCCTGATCTTCACACAGAGGCCCCTTGTTTCCCCTGCCTGGACAGAGCCCCGGGTGCCCCAATGCCCTCAGCTCGTCGCAGCCGGTCCCAAGCCAGTTTGGCCCAGGCCACAGCCTTTTTACAGAGCCAGGTCTTCAGGCCAAGGCAACCCGGAACCTGATTGGCTCATTTTCAATCCCAGGGTGCATCCTCGGCATCCGATTGGTCCAGCTGGGGGCGCTCTGGGAAGAATCTTACAGTGATTCCCTTTTAAAAGCTACTAGGACTTGCTCTTCCAGAGTGATAGTCCCTGTGGGGCTAATTTGAACCAAAGCCTAACCGCTGGGTCACCCTCCCTCAGACGCCTCCGGGCTGCCCTGATCATCTGGGCCCCTCTTGGGGTTCATCATTGAGAATCAAGCCCCCTTCCAATTGCCAGGCTAGTGGGCGAGAAGCCCAGGGTGTGCCCCTTATCCCCCCTTTCAGACTCCCAAGGATGGCTACCACCACTTCTCCAGTCTGGCGGTGTAGAAGAGAAAGAATTACGGCCATTTCCTGCAGAAATAAATGTGACCAGCCCCGCCCGAACACCCCAGGGACTGACCAGAAAGTCTATCTTCCCGGGGGCGGAAGACACTGAGTGCTAGACTCGCAGCTGTGCAGAGGCTAAGACTGCACACACGAATACACATACACACAGAGACACACACACACATGCACTGTCCTAGTAAGGAGGGGGAAAAGGGGTCCAGGCTGTCTCCCCAGTGTCCTCTTCCCTTCTAGAACCTTTCTAACCAAAGAGTTTAAGCGGTTTAAGGACTCCCTGAAAGAGGAAGCTGGGTTCAAGGGCTGGAGCCTTGGAGGAAGAGTCACTCTCCAGGCGGATAGAAGTTGGCTTGGCCTCCTCCCTTTGTTCAAACTCCACAAACCAGCTAAACCCTCAAGTCTATTCTCCTGTCCCCCTCCACCACAGCGGTCCAGACTGCTTCTCAGGAACAGGGGAAGATGCCACTAGTCTCTGAACTGAAAATGAACCTGACCAGGTGGTTCACACCTATAATCCCAGCCACACAGGAAGCTGAGGAAGGAAGCTGGAGAGTTCAAGACCAGCCTGGGCTACATAATGCGTTGAAGATTAGCTTGGGTAGCATAGGGAGAGAGGACTGGGAGATGCTGAGATGGCTCATTGGCTAAAGGTACCTGTCACCAAGCTTGAAGACTTGATCCAGCCCCAGGACCCACAAAGTGGGAGAAAGGACTGCCTCCCAAAAGTTATCTTCTGCCTCCACACTCATGCCATGAAGCATACATGCCCATATAGACACACCCACCAAATAAATACATGTAACCTTTAAAATGTACGCATATTAAAAAGCCTGGTGTGGCATTTTTAATCCTAGGATTTGGGAGAAAGAGGCAGGTGGATTTCTGTGAGGCCAGCATGATCTACAGAGTGAGTTTCAAGACAGCCAAGACTACATAGTGAGACTCTGTCTATAAATAAATAAAATTAAGAAAGGGAGCTCTGTGTAAGCCAGGGGCACAACCTCATTTTGAAGCCCTGAGTTCACACAAGAACAAAGAACACACAAGGAAGAGGGGCAAGCGAGAGGCTTTGGAGAGAGGGAAGAGGGCTGTCCGGACACGGACACGACTGCTTAGCTACAGATTAGGGGAAAGGAAGGCTAGAGGAAGGCCTGGTGGCTCTGCGGCTCTGCTCCTCTCCCTCCCATCTCCATTCCTCCCCAGCAGGCACTCACCTTTTCTTTCTCTTGGTTGCTGTGTGGTTGTAGCCCCTTGCACACTGCTGCTGCCCACCATGCCTGCAGGGGAGAACTGGCTGAACTGAGACCTTCATCTTCCCTGAGGCCCCAGTGATGTAGCTCCTGCCCCCAGGGATATGCCTCACTAGCCTCCCAAGGACCATTTGAGTCTGTACCTCACGCCCTTCCCGTAATTTGGTAGTTTCCATTGGTATATCCCACAGACACCACCCTCGTACACACGTACACATACACACACACACACACACACACACACTTTTTCCGGCAAACTATCTCATCTTTAGATTTCATTTGAAAGTCACTTTCTAGGTCTTCAGGAACTTCTCTTTTGGTTTTGTTTTTAAGACAGAGTCTTAACTGCGTATCCCAGACTGACCAGGAACTCACTATGTAGATCAGTCTGGCCTCAAACTAGCAAGAATCTTCCTACCTCAGTCTCCAGAATGTTGGGATTAAAGGCATGGGGCATCGTGCCCAGCCCAGCCCACCTCCGAATCCTTTCTATTAGAGCATCTGACTTTATCATCAGAAATTATCTTGTTTTCTGTACCCCATGAGGCTAGCTATCAAGTTCGCGCTCAGCCTCTTCTCCAGATGCAAAGTAGGCAGGCGCAAGAATGAATGAAAGGGCCGCAAGTTGGAGGGCTCCCATGAGAGCTTGGGGACATCTTAGTCCCCTAGCAGCACCCCAACTCAACCACTAGGCGAAGAAGCCAGGCCCGTCTCCATAGCGACGGTGGTAAGACCCGCCCGGCCCAGGCAGCCCTCTCCAGCTCCTTATCAGGCCGAGGAATGCGCGGTATCCACACTCTCTCGCGCTGGGGCGGCGCCATCTCTCTCCCGAGACCCCCACACGCGCTGCAGGATGCTCCCTTCCCCGCACCAGGCAACAGGGGGAGGCGACACCTCTGCATCCCAGCAGAGGGCCCCCACACCTAGATTCCCCGGGCACTGGGAGAGGGGAAGACCCAAGCTGCAGCAGCTGCATTCCCGGCCACAACCACCACCACCACCCCCCGCAGTGATGCTTCGCGTCCCCGCCACAGGAGACCATGGGCTCAGAGAGTGTCGCCTTGGGCACCTAACAAGGATAGAAATAGGGGTGAATAGGGGAGGTGGAAATCCCCGGATGAGTCAACCGGTGCCCGAGAAGGGGGCGAGGTCCCAATGCTGTGTAGCCGGCGACAATGTGGACTCCACACCACGCGTGCCTTCCTTTATCCCACGCCCCATTCCTGGGCTAGGATAGAAGAGGAGGCGCCTGGACTATTTACTACTGTTCCTTTCCTTCTGAAACAAAACAATGCTCCGGAAAGGGAGACCAGAGGAGAGGGGCAACTCAGGGAAACTGAGGCAATAAACTAACCTCACAGGTGGTGGGGCGACGGCCTACCCTGGGGACCCCGCCCATGAACTCCGAGCGTCCGCCGCTCGTACGTAGCACCTTTAGACCTAGCTCAAGCCGGAGACGAGAAGGATGCTGTACCTCTCCCCAACAATCCCACTGCCCCAAAACCTGCCTCCTGAGAACCCCATCCTGTCTTGCAAAGTCGCCAACCCAAAGCACTCGGATTCCGCCTTTCTCTTCAGCACCAACTTCCTGCCCCAGGAAGGCAGGGAGCTCGGTCTGGGGGTGCGTCACTGAGTAGGTGGGAGGCTGCCTTGAGTGGTGGATGGACACGGGCGCACAGTGGGTGATCGGTCCCCTCGGTGCAACAGAGCCTGAGCAGCGCGTGCAACGCCGGCATGAACGCCTGACCCCGGGCTGGGCCCCCAGCTCGAATCCCCGCAGTCTCAGTGGACCGCGGCCCGCCCAGATCGCAACCTCCGCTTGCCCCGCGAGCTCACCTGGCTAGGCCGGCCGGGGTCCCTGCCCTGGCCTGAGTGGCCTTGGCGTCTGCGCCCCGGGACAGCCAGTGGCTGGATTTGGAGGCTGCTGGCTGGGCTCGGTCTACGTCCCGTAGTTGGGGACCCAGGACAAGAGGGAGGCGGGCAGAGCCGCCGCCTCCGGCCCCCACTCCCTGCTCGCCCCGCCCTTCTCTCCTCCTCTTTCCGGCGGCGACTTGCAATGAATTCCAGATGTGGCCCGCCAGTCAGCCAGGGCGCGCTAGGGAAGCGCAGGGCCCCTTTGTCCGCACCCCCCCCCCGCCCCTCCCAGCCCCCACCCGTGAGAACCGCCGCTACATGATGTCACGGGCGCGTGACGTCACAGCTCCCTTAACTCAGGTGACCTAGACCTGAAACAACTGTGTTCCATTTGGAAGTCACTCAAGGCTTTGCTCCAGGCTCATGCCTGGGACCTGGAAATGGAGGAAATCGTGCTTACTGTGCGAACTGGGCAGTTCAGGATTAAGCACCTACTATGTGTTCCTACAAGAAACAAATTCCTACTTTGTGCCATGCGCAGCCCCCCAAAAAGAATTGTTCCATTGGCTTGGTAAGAACCCCAAACCCCAACCGTGCCGTACGGTGGCACCTGGAAGGTGGGAGGTAGAGGATCTGGAAGTTCAGGCTTGACCTCGACGCCTTAGCCAGGACAGCCTTTCTGGAAAACGACAGGCTGCGATGTGGATTCAGGTGGTAGAGTGCTTGCCTACCATGCACAAAGCCCTGGGTTCAGTCCTCAGCACTGCCTAAGCAGGGCATGGTGGCTTGGGCCTCTAATCCCAGTGCTTGGAAGTAGAAGTAGGTTTGTTTTGGAGTTCAAGGCCAGTCTTGATTACATTACTTGATCCTGTTCTCTGTTGTCTCCTTCCCTCCAAACAACTCAGAGTGAAAAAAAAAATCCAAAATTAAGAGTAACAGCAGGTCAGCTATATAGCTCACTAAGCAGGGGAAAGTGCTTGCCGGAAGCCTGACCTCAGTTCAGTCCCTGGAAGCAAAGTTGACCTCTGACCTCCACAGGACATGGTGGCATTGCTGCACCTTCATTCACACACTGCTATATGTACGATAACAATAAACACACTTTTAAAACAATAACAGGCAGCTGAGCTGTCAGGGAGTAAAGACTCTCGCTTGCCAACAGGCCTGGGACCCACAACGTGGAAGGTGGTGACCAACTCCAGCAAGTTGTCCTTGACCTCCAAGGTCAGCTGTGGCACCTGCACAGACCCACATGCATACACACACAAAAATAACAAAGTTAAAATTAATAAATTTTTAAATGACACACGAGAGACGGTTCAGTGAGCACCCACAGCCCTGAGGGATCCAACGCCTCCAGCCTCACGGGCACCTGCACTCACTTGCACATACCCGATGCACATGCGTACACACATTTGCACATAATTACAAAATAAGTACAACGAAACAAAAGGGCAAATTGCCCACCCAAACATACGCTCCAAAAGAGCAGAGAATATTTCCCCCCTTGACTTGTTCAATACCGTGACCCATAACTGCATCTGTCTTGTGGCTAGGCATGGTGGCACACTTTTTTTCTTTTCTTTTTTTTTTGGTTTATTGAGACAGGGTTTCTCTGTGTAACAGTCTTGGCTGACCTGGAACTCACTTTGTAGACCAGGTTGGCCTTGAACTCACAGAGATCCACCTGCTTCTGCCTCCCGAGTGCTGGGACTAAAGGCACCTGAGCACTGCCTGGCTGTGGCACACACTTTTAATCCCAGCACTCAGAAGGCAGAGGTAGGTGGCTCTCTGGGAGTTTGAAGTCAGCCCAGTCTCCAAAGCAAGTTCCAGCCAGGACAGCATGGGCTGTTACACAGAGAAACCCAGTCTTGAAAAACCAAAAAAGCAAAAAAGCCCTAAACCAAAACAAACAAACAAACAAGAACAAAAACCCAACCACTGTGGAGGCATGTGGCTCAGTGTTACAGTCTTGCCTCTCATACACAGGACCCTGTGTTCCATCTCCAGTACCGCAAAAAATAAATAAGCGGCGGCCTGTGTGCAAGTCTATAATCATCTCAGCGCATCAGCAGGTGGAGGTGGGAGGATCAGGAGTTCAAGGTCATCTTCTGTTCCTGGGAAGTTGTAGGTTTCACGATTTGATAGATTGATTAAGACTTTCAATCGGATAATAGATGTGGAGGTGTGGCTCAGGGCTAGAGCCCTCCCTGTAATGCATAAGACCCTGGATTATGTCCCCAGCATGGAAAATATGACAAAATGAAATAAAATAAAGAGGTACCAACTTGCACAAGTGAAAGAGTCTGTGCAGTTGCCATCCGAACACTCCAGTGCTTCAGAAACTAAAGGCTGGAAGCAGGTCGGTGAACAGTGTGGTACTCCCCATCCTCAAGGACCCACAGGTCAGTGAGCAGTGTGGTACTCCCTGTGCCCACAGACCTGCAGGCCGGTGAGCAGTGTGGTACTCCCTGTCCTCACAGACCTGCAGGTCGGTGAGCAGTGTGGTACTCCCTGTGCCCATGGACCTGCAGGTCAGTGAGCAGTGTGGTACTCCCTGTCCTCACAGACCTGCAGGTCGGTGAGCAGTGTGGTACTCCCTGTGCCCACGGACCTGCAGGTCGGTGAGCAGTGTGGTACTCCCTGTCCTCAAGGACCCACAGGTCAGTGAGCAGTGTGGTACTCCCTGTGCTCACGGACCTGCAGGTCGGTGAGGAGTGTGGTACTCCCTGTGCCTATGGACCTGCAGGTCGGTGAGGAGTGTGGTACTCCCTGTGCCTATGGACCTGCAGGTTGGTGAGCAGTGTGGTACTCCCTGTGCCTATGGACCTGCAGGTCGGTGAACAGTGTGGTACTCCCTGTGCCCACGGACCTGCAGGTCGGTGAACAGTGTGGTACTCCCTGTGCCCACGGACCTGCAGGTCGGTGAACAGTGTGGTACTCCCTGTGCCCACGGACCTGCAGGTCGGTGAACAGTGTGGTACTCCCTGTGCCCATGGATCTGCAGGTCAGTGAGCAGTGTGGTACTCCCCATCCTCAAGGACCCACAGGTCAGTGAGCAGTGTGGTACTCCCTGTGCCCACGGACCTGCAGGTCGGTGAACAGTGTGGTACTCCCTGTGCCCACGGACCTGCAGGTCGGTGAGGAGTGTGGTACTCCCTGTCCTCACAGACCTGCAGGTCGGTGAACAGTGTGGTACTCCCTGTGCCCATGGACCTGCAGGTCGGTGAACAGTGTGGTACTCCTTGTGCCTATGGACCTGCGATTTGTGCAAGAGTGTAAGTGGGAAGAGTCCACAAGTGTACAGGAAAAAGATAGTATTCAACTTCCTGGAAGAGGAACTGAGAGACTGGAGCTAGGAGGGGAAGAAGTCAATTCTGCCTGCATTATGGAAATCCTTTGTGCTTCTGGCCCTGCTGACAAGTGCACACATGTTATATTCCAGCAACAGATTAAACTAAAGAATTGAAGGCAGCCTGGGACCCAGGCGAGGATGGGAAGTTCCACTCCCAAACTTTAGTAGAAAGGATCTGAAGCTGGACTTGGCTGCCCATCATCCCAGCACTCAGGAAGCAGAGAGGAGGGTCAGGAGTTCATCCTAGGCTGCAAACCCATCAGAAGCCAGTCGGGCACCATCAGTCCCTGTCTCGCCTTGATGGCTGCCGATCTTGACAACCTGAGTTCTAGCCCCAGGCCCCACATGGTAGAAGGAGAGAACCACTCCTCCAAGTTATTCTCTGACCTCCACACACACTAAGGGGAGAGAGAGAAAGAAGGAGAAAAAAAGAAGGGCTGGAGAGATCGCTCAGCCATTAAAAGCACTGGCTGATGAACTTAGTTCAATTCCCAGCATCCACATGACAGCTCACAACTGTCTACAACTCCCATTCCACAGAAACCCATGCCCTCTTCTGGCCTGCAAGGACATTTGCACATACATGGCACATACACATACATGCATGCAAGACATTTATACACAGAATAAAAACCAAATCTTTCAAAACAGTCAATCAATTAAAATGTTTTTTGTTTTTTTTATCAGGAGGCAGGTAAAGTGTAACTCAGCAGGGAGCTTGGCACGTGCAGGAAGGGGGCCTCGCTTCCAGCCTCACAGAGACTGGCACATAAATAGTGAAGTGAAACTGGCCCAGGGGACGATGGGGGGGGGACGACTGCAGACTAATCCGCATTGTTTCTCCTCACCCCTGAGGGGACTTACAAGGACGGTATAAATACACCCACATTTGCCTGTGAACTCATGCAAGGGAAAATGCAGCAGACACTTGTCACACTTGTTACCCCTGGACGGAAGCTAAGGACAGGGAAACCAGCAGAGAAGGAGCCACTTCACCTGAGGACACTAGAGGACCCTTCCAAGGCCACTTCTGTACAATAACTCCAAACTTTACACATGGGCTGACAAGATGGCTCAAAGGTAAAGGTGCTTGTGACCAAACCAGACGACCTGAGTTTGATCCCCAGGACCCAAGTGGTTGAAGAAAAGAACCAGCTCCTGGAAGCCATCCTCTGACCTACACAATCACACCGTGCATAAATAAGTGAATGTAAAAAACTTAATTACAGTTCGAGACCAGCCTGGTCTACAAGAGCTAGTTCCGGGACAGGCACCAAAGCTACAGAGAAACCCTGTCTCGGAAAAAAAAAATTAATTAATTACGAAGACAAATAAAATTATGAAATCATAAAAGACAAAAAGCAAGTACTTATCAGACTCCTAGCTGCAAAATATTTGCAGCAATCATGATTAAAAACAAACATTAATCAATAGCTTTTCTGCCGTGATGGGAATGGAACGCAGGACCCACGGAGCAACCCACCAGGCCTAGTAACAGTGTTCATTTTAGTCATTTAACAAACTGAGCATCCTAAAACTGAAGAGATGGCTTGGTGCTTAAGAACACTTGCTGCTCTTACAGAAGACCTCAGTTGGGGGCTGGAGAGATGGCTCAGTGGTTAAGAGCATTGCCTGCTCTTCCAAAGGTCCTGAGTTCGATTCCCAGCAACCACATGGTGGCTCACAACCATCTGTAATGAGATCTGGTACCCTCTTCTGGCTAGCTGTATACATAGCAAATAAATAAATAAATAAATATTAAAGGAATGCACCTTTGATTTAAAAAAAAAAAAAAAAAAACAGAAGACCTCAGTTCAGTGCTCAGTACTTATACCAGGAAGACATAGCCACCTATGATTCTAATTCCAGGGAACTCAGTGCCCTCTTTTGACGTCAGAGGGCACCACACGTGCTCACATACACATGAATGTTTTTAAAAAAATTGAGTACCCATTTTATGTAAGGTTTTGACACAGGGTCTTGCTATAGTAAGAATGTTTTAATTGACAATGAAAGAGCTGGGGTAAAGGTGACTTAGGATATGAGAAGCCCTGAGTTCTATCCAAAGCATCACAAAAATAAACAATAAAGAACTGGATATTAAGAAAAACAGTATTGGGAGATACTTACCAAGGGAATGGGAGAGAGGACAACACAGAAGAGGGTGGAGGAGGATAATACCCTAAGAATGTTTGAAAAAGCCACAGAGAATCATACTATTTTATGTTTACTTACAATTATGTGTGTTTATATATGTATGTATATGGTTTAAATGTAATTACAATGTTCCCCCCCAAAGTCATAGACTAAAATTTAAATTAAATTAAATTTAAAAAATAGTGCCAAAAATTGGAAACTTGGGGGTAGAGATGGGGTGGGGGTAAGGGGAAATGGGGAGAAAAGAGTGAGAAGGGGAGGATGGGGAGAGCTTGGGGGAATGGGACATTTGGGATGGAGGCAGGGTGGATATGGGAGTAGGGAAGTATATATCTTAATTAAGGGAGCCATTTTAGGGCGAGAGACTTGACTCTAGAGGTGTTCCCAGGTGTCCATGGAGATGTCCCCAGCTAGATCCTTGGGCAGCTGAGGAGAGGGAGCCTGAAAGGGCCCTATCCTATAGCCATACTGATGAATATCTTGCATATCACCATAGAAACTTCATCTGGCGATGGATGAAGCTAGAGACAGAGACCCACATTGGAACACAGGACTGAGCTCCTAAGGTCCAAATGAGGAGCAGAAGGAGGGAGAACATGAACAAGGAAGATAGGACCGCGAGGGGTGTGCCCACTCACTGAGACAGTGGGGCTGATCTATTGGGAGCTCACCAAGGCCAGCTGGATGATGGAGCATGTGATCAAACCGGACTCCCTGAACGCAGCTGACAAGGAGGGCTGACTGAGAAGCCAAGGACACTGGCACTGGGTTTTGATCCTACTGCATGTAATGACTTTGTGGGAGTCTAGTCTGTTTGGATGCTCACCTTCCTAGTCCTGGATGGAGGGGGTAGGACCTTGGACTTCCCACAGGGCAGGGAACCCTGACTGCTCTTTGGATTGGAGAGGGAGGGGGATGAGGGGAGAGTGGGAGGGAAATGGGAGGAGGGGAAGAGGTGGAAATTTTTAATTAAATAATAAAAAATAAATAAATAGCGCCAGGTGTGGGAAATCTTCCTTCAAACTGTTGGTCAGGGGAGTCCAAGACACCCAAAACTCTACAGGCTACTGTCATGGCCTTTGCTTGCTGCCAAGATCATGAAGATAAGTCCCTATTGCAAGCTACCTTTCAAACAGCACTTGAAGGAATCAAGCTGGAACTGACCTAAAAGCCTCCTCCCCGGGGGCTGGCTCTCATAGTGCAGGAATTGACGCACAACCAAGAGTCTTCCCCACCAGCGAAGCCTCTGAGCCACAGCAATGAACAGATTCTCAAGATATTCCTGTAGGTGCGGTAGTGGCAGGTCCACCCTGCGGGTAAACAGTAGCCATCTAATCGGATTTAAGGATCACTCAACAGGAGAAAATTCACCTGGTATAAAACCTAGCCTATCACCTGGGTTTGGTGAGGTCACAGACCCTAGAGGACCGATTGCTGCCACTCTCCTAATTCAGTATCATTTCTAACTACTTTCTTTTATGGTTTGTTTTGTTTCTGTTTGTTTGAGACAGATGTCTCTGTGTGGCCCCAGTTGTCTTGGAACTCGTTCTTTACACCAGAGCTGGCCTTGAACTCACAGAGACCCACCTGCCTCTGCCTCCCGAGTTCCGGGACTAAAGGAGTGCACCACCACCGCCCAGCCCTAACAGCTTTCTAAACACTTGGCCTTTTACCCACAGAGAATACCTCACCTCTTTCCGAAGAAGCTGCTTCTTGTCGCTGGCAGAGACTGTCACAAAGAACCACAACTGGTCCAAATGCAGAGAACAGCTGCCCTCAGAGTGCCAGCCCCAATTCAGGTATCTACAGCACAATCCTCACCTCCAAAGCTCTGGAACACTGTAAAGAGGGAGTGGGAAGACTGTGAGAGCCAGAAAACCAGGGCATCTACTGAGAGATAGTGTCACCCATATATGCCAGGGAAGCTGCACTCACGAGATCTCAGTCATAGGTTGCTAACCACACAAGGACAACCCCAGATGATAGTAGGGACCCTCCAGTAAGGTGCTAGGATCAAGGCTCAGTGGGGGAGCACCTGCCTAGAACCTTCCAGTTGAGAGAAAAAAAGGTAAAAGTTAGTGCTTCTAGACTTTATTTTTATTTATTTATTGGTTTTTTTGAGACAGGGCTTTTCTATGTAACCCTGGCTGTCCTGGAAGGTTCTAGACTTTAATCCTTGCCCTGAGTGAGAGTTCCAAGCCTAATGTGTTATCTTATCCCAGAAACCCCAACATTCAAGGAGGCAGAAGCAGAAGGATCATGGATTTGAGGTCAGCTTGTGATACACAGCAAGATCATGAAAGTGTGTGTGTGTGTGTGTGTGTGTGTGTGTGTGTGTAAAAGCCAGTCGTGGGGCAGTACTCAGGAGATGGGGGTAGAAGAATCATTCCAGGCCAGCCTGGGATACAAAAGACCCTGTCTCAAGAAAACAAAAACAGGGGACTGGGAAGATGGCTCAGGGGTTAAGAAAACTTGCTGGTTGTATAAAGAAAACAGGTTCAGTTCCCAGCACCCACTTAGCAGCTCACAACTTTCCATAACTCCAGTTCTAGATTTGATAATTTTTTCTGGCCTCTGCTGGCACCAAGAATGTATGCAATACACAGACAAACATGTGGGCAAAACATTAATAAAAACATTCATAAACATTGGAAAAAAAAAAGAAAACAAGATGATCCAGGAGGTGGGGGTGCACGCCTTTAATCTCAGAACTCAGGAGACAGAGGCAAGTGGATCTCTGTGAGTCTGAGAACAGCCTGGTCTACAGAGTGAGTTCCAGGACAGCCATGGCTACAAAGAAAAACGTGTCTCAAACAAACAAACAAACTAACTAACTAACTAACAGGGATTAAGAAAAATAAAACAAGAAAAGTTAAACTCTGTTTTTAAATTTTATCTATCTTTTGTTGTGTGTGTAGATGTGGGTAGATGTGCTCTAGCGAGCATGTGCTATGACATGCATGAAGGTCAGGCGACAACTGTGCACATGTCCTTCTACCAATGCAGACAGACATGTTGCCAGGACAGGGTCTAGAATCCAGGTGTTAACCAGAGCGGAGAGTTATGCAAGAAATAAAAAATAAGTTTCTCTGTCCTTGGAGAAAGCAATTTGAACCGATATGTCATACTCTGCAAAAACCTACAGCAGGGAGGAAGTACCCCCCCACCATACTCGCCTCCGCTGGCTCAGCAATTTACCAACTCCCTAGAGACGTGGTGAGGGGGGGTAGGGAGTGTTGGGGGGGTTTCAGGGCAGAGGATGTATCTGGCTGGCTAGGTGTAGACTTTCAGACAAAGGTGATATTCCCAGGGAAAGGCAGAAGTTTCTCCGGTCACCTTACCCATCTTCCACACGACCTGTGGGTAACTCAAAGGTCTCACACAGGTCATCAGGAAGAGACTTGAGGACTGAACTTCCGGGTAGTTTAAGAAGGTCAAAGAGGGAGCTGGGCCTTTTCCAGGGGCCAGGGTGAAGGAAAAGGAAGTAAGCGGGACTCTGTCCATGGAGACCTTTCAGACGGGAAACAGAAACCAAGAAGAGCTTCCAGAAGCTTCTACTAACTAAGCCGGCACTAACAGTATTAGGAGGTAGGTTGTTAGGTATCGAAGGATGACATTCAATTCCTGATCCTCCTGCCTCCACCTCCTGAGTGCTGGGATCACAGGTGCGCTCCACCAAGCCCTGTTTATGGGGAGCTGAGTATTGAACCCACAGGTTCAAGCACTCACCCACGGTGCCATATCCCTAGTCTGCCCGCTATAAATACTTGCCTGTTCGCATGTCTATGTATCATCTTAGTGTTTGTTGCCCACTGAGACCAGAAGACGGGGGGGGGGGGGGGATCCCCAGAACTGGAATTACAGGTGACTTTGAGCCACCTTGTGGGTACTGCAGCCTGAACCCTGGTGCTCTCTGAGAGTAGCCAGTACCCTTAACCCCTGAGCATCTCTCCAGCCCTTTGTCTTCCTAGGCTCACAATCCTCCTGCTTCAGCTTCCCAAGTGCTGGGAAGGCAGGTCGAGTGCCCAGATAAGGGGGTCTTATTTTTGTCTTTCCCTAATTGTATTGTATTTTTCTTTTTTGATTTTTCGAGACGCGGTTTCTCTGTGTAGCTTTGGATCCTGTCCTGCTACTCATGCTGTAGATCAGGCTGACCTCAAACTCACAGAGATCCACCTGCTCCTGCCTCCAAGTGCTGGTATTAAAAGCATGCACCACCACCTCCTGGCCCCTAATTTTATTTTTGAGACAGGGTCTCTCTACATAACCCTGGCTATTCTGGAACTCTCTATGTAGATCAGGCTGACATTGAACTCACAGAGATCCACCTGCCTTTGCCTCCCCAAAGGTAGGTAGGCCTGAGCCAGCTCACTCAGCTGTCATACCCCATCCACCCCATCCCCACCTACTTTTTTTTGTTTTTTGTTTTTCAAGACAGGGTTTCTCGGTTTAACAGCCCTAGATGTCCTGGAACTCACGCTGTACACCAGGCTGGCCTTGAACTCACAGATCCGCCTGTCTATACCTCTGAGGTACTGGGATTAAAGGTATGTGCCACCACTGCCCAGCTCTCCCCCATTTTTGGTTATCACTCCCTTTAAAGATGAGGAAAACTGAGCTAGCAACATGGCGCAGCACTTGGTAAAGCATTTAATCCTCAGGAAGCCTGAGGGCCTGGCTTCATTCCCAAAACCAAGATGGTGGAAGGAGAGAAAGACAAACTGTGCACTGACCCACATGTGCCCTGGGATAGGCGTGTGCCTGCATGTGGCTCACATGCACACAATGAAAATAATAATAAATAAAATGAAAATTTGAGTTTTGTGGTTCGGATATGTTTGGGTGAATCTTTCAGGGGTTCATTGTGAAAACTTTTGGGAATGTGTCAAAAGAGTAGACAATCCTACTGAGGTATAGGTGTGACTGATGGGTGGTGACTAGGATTATAGATTATGTTAGGGTAGAGTCTCCGTGAGTGAACTGGAGTGGCTTTAGGAAAGGAGAGAAACAGAGCAAATATCTCAGCAGCAGAACTACCTAGAATCCCCCAGTGAGGGGCTGGGGTGTGGCTCAGGTAGAGCACCTGCCTAGAATCTCCAGTGAGGGGCTGGGGCGTGGCTTAGGGGTAGAGCACCTGCCTAGAGTCCCCCAGTGAGGAGCTCAGTGGTAGAGCCCCTGCCTAGAATCCCCCAGTGAGGGGTTGGAGCGTGGCTCAGGGGTAGAGCCCTTGCCTAGAATCCCCTAGTGAGGGGCTGGGGTGTGGCTCAGGGGTATAGCACCTGCCTAGAATCCCCTAGTGAGGGGCTGGGGTGTGGCTCAGGGGTATAGCACCTGCCTAGAATCCCCAGTGAGGGGCTGGGGTGTGGCTCAGGGGTATAGCACCTGCCTAGAATCCCCCAGTGAGAGGCTGGGGTGTGGCTCAGTGGTAGAGCCCCTGCCTAGAATCCCCTAGTGAGGGGCTGGGGTGTGGCTCAGGGGTATAGCACCTGCCTAGAATCCCCCAGTGAGAGGCTGGGGTGTGGCTTAGCTATCAGTGCTCTTAACCTCTGAGCCATCTCTCCAGCCCCTTGTGTGTGGCTTAGCTGTGAGCGAAAGCCTAACTTGTGTTAATGCCTGGGACTTACCTGCCATAGGAAGGTTTAAAAAAATGAAGCAAGAGGAGGAAGAAGAGCAACCAGTAGAAGGGCGCACACTCCCATCTCTCATAGCCGGGTCCCCATATGCTAGGTCTCCATCATTCTGCAATCCCTGTACTTGGGAGGTTGAAGAATGACTGTGAGGTGGATCTCAGGCTAGCTCCATAGGAGATCCTATCTCAGAAAAGTAAAACAATAAGGGGCTGCCAAGATGGTTCAGCAGGTATGGAGTTTGTGGCCAAGTCAGACAGCTAACTCAAGACCCTGATAAGGGGAATGACAGAACTTACTACTGCCATACGTTGTGGCATAAACACACACACACACACACACACACAAAAAAAAAAAATTCTGGTTTTGTAGAAGACCCAGGTTCATCTGTAACTCCAGATCCAGGAGATCTGATTCTGTCTTTTGGCCTCTCTAGGAACCAGGCACACACACGGCGCACACAGAGACATGCAGGCAGATACTCATAAAATGAATCTTTAGAAACAATAGAAAGAAGAAGAGAAGGCCATTATCCCATGGAGAGCCTGGCTTTCACCCTGACCATGAGCCAGAATGAACTCCTTTCTTATATGGAAGAGCATCTGCATTGAATGAACAAGGCCCTATGTTTGGTCTCTAGCACTGAAAAGAAAAGTCATCCTGCCCTAGATAATCTGTTACACTAACCCCACACAGAATAATACACTGGGTTACACAGAGGTGTTGGATTAGGAGAGCCACCAGATTCTCTCTAACTCACCATCCCTGGCTAACTGGCTGTCCTCCCGTTTACTTTCCTTCCCCACCCAGGTCTCATTTGGTGGCTCCTGTCCCTCTCTCCCGGGAGATGTAACAGGAGGGCAAGGGTTAATATTCAGGACCACATGAGGTCACAAAGAAACTATGGGATGTTCTTCATAAACTAAGTTTTATGGCTAATAAACATATGTATTAAGAGACAGGGTCTTAGGTAGCTTTGGCTGTCCCGACACTATGTTGCTTAGTGAAAAATCCCCTGGGAAATGCAACACACACATCACTCACCCCAGACAGGGAGTACAAAACAGACCAAAAATAGATACCACCAAAATCCAACTTCGTGCACCAGTGAGTTTTATTGCTGATATTTAGAGGCATATGGGTGAGGGGTTACTTACAGGAACACAAATGACTCCAAATGACAGCTGCATCATCAAGGCCCACCCCAGCACACACAGCTGGGAACCTGGAGCACACTGCACAGCCGGCAGGCAGCTGCACAGGCTGGAGAGCGTCTTTTCTGGGTGCCCAGGTGACCTAAACCTCTTCCAGGCAGCTGGGATGGTTTCTCTGTCTCCCCTGCGGCTGTTCTGACCTCAAATCTTTGCAGGTCAGTTTCACTTTGGCTGAGCTTTTATTACCTGGAAAGGAGGGGCCTGGTGAATCTGGTCAGTTTCAGGGACTTCCTGAAGCTGTTGTGAGTTGTTTACCTCCCCACTTACTGTGCTTCCTACAAGACAGACTGTTTCAATCTCAGAGGAAACTGTTACAAAGTATGTGGAGACCAAGTTGGGCTTGAACTCCTAGAGATGGGCCTGCCTCTGCTTCTCAGCGCTGGGGTTTAAGGTGCCTACCCCCCAGCTGGTGGTTAATCTTGATTGTCAGTTTGACAGGAACCTAGGATCACTCAGGAGACAAACCTTTGGGCTTGGCTGTGAGGTTTCTAGGCTGGATTAATTGAGGCGGGAAGACCTGCTCTAAATGTTGGTGTCGCCATCATTTGGCTAAGATCCTGAGCTGAATGAAAAGAAACCAAGCTGAGCACGTAGCTCTCCTGTCTTTGCTCCCTGACTGTGGCTTCCTCAAGCCCCTGCCACAGTACCTTATCCACCACTACAGATGTACCCTCCTGCTGGGATCCAAGACAAAGGCTTCCTTAAGTCACTTTTGTTGGGCATTCTCCCAGTAGGCCACATGTTGGGAATCACGTGACTTCTAAAGTCCCATCCCAGGCTCAGCTATCACAAACTCCTCCAAATCATGAGGCCTGAGCCTGTTTTCCATCTTTTGTGCAGCGCCCAGCCCTCCTGCCCCTGCTTTCTGTTTTTTCGGTGGGAGGAATTGGCTGGAGATGACTCTCTACTGGGTCATCCCAGTCCCAGCTTGGGGAGACAGGCCCAGAGCTGCAGAGAAACCTTCCAGATGTCAGTCTTGGCGGCTCCAGGGCTGAAGACGCCTCTCTCATCCAGCCATGGGCTTAGTGCCCATTTTCAACTGAAGAGTGGATGGAGGGGAAGGTCTGGGTGGGGAGCTGTCTGCCACGTCTGCACCAGATGTGTTCTTGGACCCGGGAGACTAGAAAGGGTGGGATTTTGTGTTCAATCCCAGCGAGGCGTGGGCAGTGGGGAAAGCAGGGACATGGTTCCCAGTAAGGCCCCGCTGTCATTACACAAAAACAGTGGGAACTGAGAATAGCTGGCACTCTGTGATCCCAGGACTGAGGAGACTGAGGAAGAAGGGTTGTGAGGCTGAGGCCAGCCTGAGCTACCTACAGAGTTCACGTTCAGACCTTGCCTCAAAAATTGAAGAGGAAAAAAAAAAGGCAGAAATTGAGCTTGCTGGTATACACCTTTAATTCCTACACTTAGGAAACAGAAGCAGAGTTATCTCTGTGGGTTCGAGGCCAGCCTGGGCTATGGCTATATAGTGACTTCAAAACCAGCCAGAACTACACAATGAGACCCTGTCTCAAAAAAAAAAAAATAAAAAAAGTTAATGCATTTTCAAATTTTATTTATGTGGTTTTCCTATGTGTGTGGGCACTCGTACCACAGAACAACTTGGCTGGAGTTGGTTCTCTTTCCACCAATGGGTCACCGGGCTGGCAGGCAAGCGCCTTTACCCGCAGCATCATCTTGCCATCACAGGAACACCTGGCTTCCCGAAAGCTCAGAGCCTTTTAAGCAACCTTGCCAGTTGCTCAGACAACCGCAGCTAATGGAAACGATTATGCAAATAAGTACCCTCTCCACCATCTTCGCTTCTTGGTCTGAGGGAGCTCCTCCTCCCCAGGTTTGGCAAGTCACCCACAGAGGAGCCCAGATCAAACCCGCAGCAGGTGTTCCCTGTGGTTGATGGGGGAGGGGAGCTTTCAGGCTAAACTGCCTCCCATCCATCAGACTCACCCCTCCTATCTAATCCTAACTCCCCAGGGTCTCATTTCTGATCTCTGGTTTTCTTGAAGGCAGGATACAGGGAGCTGGGAGAGACCAGACCTGGGGAAGGGGGTGCCTCAAGCTTCCACCTAGCACCCCTAGATTGCTGTGATGCCCCCAGACAACACAGATGGACACTTTTTGTGAAGTCAAGTAGGTTCTTGGCTCACACCCACTGAACAGAGGCCATCTGTGTTTGAGCCTTTCACCTGCAGGACGGGTCTGCTTGCCGCTACCTTTAACCCCCTTCTGCTCTACCAGGCTTGGAACAAAGTGGTCAAACTTTGAGAAAGTCTCTCTCTCACCACCTCTTGTTTTTTGTGTGTTTATCTATTGATCCATCCATCTATCCATTCTGCTAGGCCGACTGGTTAGTGAGTCCTGGGATCTTCCTGTCTCCACTCTTTACCAACATTGGGATTCCAATCATGTACTAACACACCAGGCTTTTTATGCGGATTCCGGGGATCAAAACTCAGGTCCTCATGCTTGGGACCAGGCATTTTACCTGCAGAACCATTGCCTCTGCCCCTATTTAATACTTCGTGGTTTTGTTGTTGTTCTGTTTTGTTTCCTACCTGTGCTAGAACTTTATATGATGAGGCTGGCCTCAAACTTATGGAGATCCACCCGCCTCTGGCTCCCAAGTGCTGGTGTGAAGGGCATAAGCCACCACACCTAGCCATATTTATATATTTTTGAGACAGGGTCTTGTGCAGCCCAGGTTGGCCACAAAAATCACTATAGCCAAGGAGAGCTTGGAGCTCTTGGTCTTCCTGCCTCCACTCCCATGTGCTGGGGTTATAAGGCTGTGGCTGAGGATGAGCTCAGTGCTCACTCATGCCACAAGGCCTGCACTCTGTCAGCTAGGACACATCCGCAACACTCACTGTTATCATCGCATCTTTATCTGGTTTGCTTTGGTTTTCCGAGACAGGGTTTCTCTGCGTAACAGTCCTGGCTGTCCAGTCGCTCGCTTTGTAGACCAGGCTGGCCTTGAACTCACGGAGAACTCACAGACTCCAGAACTCAGCCTCCTGAGAGATGGAATTAAAGGTGGGAACCACTCTTGACCAGCATTATCAATGTATTCTTTTATGTTTATTTATTATGTATACAATATTCTGTCTGTGTCTATGCCTGCAGAAGGCACCAGACCCCATTACAGATGGTTGCGAGCCACCATGTGGTTGCTGGGAATTGAACTCAGGACCTTTAGTAGAGCAGGCAATGCTCTTAACCTCTGAGCCATCTCTCCAGCCCTTACCAATGTATTTTTAAGTGGCATTTCTCATCTTGTTCTGTTCTGAATGTATTTATCACTTGATGTGTGCGTCACTGTGCAGGTACAGAGCTCAGAGGATGCCTGGCAGTGCTGCTCCTTCCCTTCTCCGTGGGTCACAGGGATCAAACTCCGGTCACCTAACTTGCTCGCTAGGCTCCCTAACACTCCAAGCCATCTTCTGGTCCTTATTTTGGTGTTTTGAGATGTCTCAGGTAGTCCTGGCTGGCCTCAAACTCACTGGGTAGCCAGGGTTCTAGGCCAGGCCTGGAACTTCTCATCCTCCTGTCTTCATCTCCTAAGCCACAAGCTTGTGGTTACAGGTGTGCATCAACACCCTTGTTCTGTACTGAGCACCAGTGGATGCCATGCACCTGCCTTACCCACCAACGGGCACAGTCTTAGAAGAAACAAAAGTCCCATCTTGGAGAAGCTAATTCCCTAGCGACACGAAAAAAACCCCATAAAAAAACAGAAAAAGGAACAAGGAATGGGGCAGTGGAGCCAGTGGTGGTGCATGCCTTTAATCCCTGCGCTGGGACACAGAGGAAGGCAGATCTCTGAGTTCTAGGAATTTTACACAGAAAATTCCTGTCTGTTCTCCTGGCACACACCTCTAATCCCACCACTCAGGAGACAGAGGTAGGAGAACCTCTGTGAGTTCTAAGGAGGCCTGGTCTACATAGAAAGTTCCAGAACAGACAGGAATAGAGACCACTGTCTCAAAACAAAACAAACAAAAAACAGAAACAAAAACAACAACAAAAACAACAACTAAGCAAATTTAATATTAAAATCAGCCAGGCAGTGGTGGTGCACACCTTTAATCCCAGCACTCAGGAGACAGAGACAGGCGGATCTCTGTGAGTTTGAGGCCAGCTTGGTCTACAGAGGGAGTTCCAGGACAGGTACCAAACTCTGCCTTGAAAGACCAAAAACAAAAACAAACAAACAAACAAACAAACAAAAAACCATCAAATCGGCCAAAAAGAAAAAAAGAAATTCAAGACATCATTGGATAAAACGTAATGGAAATCCCAGAGAGAAATGAAGTATGGATGCCAATGAGGGCGTAGCAGGAAGAGAAGGGATTTCTGTCCATTAGTGAGATTTGGCGTGGAACTGCTCCAGGTGGAAGGAACTCATGACCAGTGTAAACAGTGAGGTCGGAATGTTAATGGCAGAGGAAGGTGCGGCTTCAGCACTGGATAATGGGCTAGAAAGTGGGAAGAGGTGAGGGCAGAGCCCTGGGGTTGCAGCAAGGAGCCCTGAGTGATCTTGAGCTTTTGTGGAGTCCTTGAGGGAAAGGGAGGTTCAGAGTGGGGAGAGAGGGGGAGGGAGGACTCTGGTCTCAGCGAGGCTCAGCAGGGGAGGCTTTGTGAGGGCACCTGGTGTAGATTAGGAAGCCAGGGGCTGGGGCTATGGCTCAGAGTAGAGTGCCAAGCAAAGGTGAGGACCTGATTTGAACCCCCAGGACCCACCTGAACGTGAAGTGGGCATGGAGACCTCAGAAAGCAGCGACAGAGCATTCCCAGAGCAAGCTGGCCCGGGAGATTAGACCTATCCAGGAGCTCTGGCCTTGAAGGACAGATCCTGCCTCTCTAAGGTAGAAGAGCCAACTCTGCATCCACAGACATACACCCCGCCCACCCACCCACACATACTTTCAAGTACCCACACACATGTCACCATGCATAAACACATTAAAATAAAAAAAAAAACAAGCTCAAGCTTGCCAGTTTTGTAGAGGCCCCCAGCCAACAAGTGACAGCTTCCGCCCTCCCCAGCCCCATTTGTCTCTTTGTATAGGACATCAGGCTGGACATGGTAGGGCACAGCTTTAATCCCAGGACTTGTAAAGCAGAGGCAGACAGATTTCTGTGAGTTCTAGGGCAGCCTGGTCTAAAGAGTGAGAGCCAGGGCTATACAGAAAAAAAGAATGGTTTTGAAAAACTTTAGAGTTGTGTCAAAGTTCATTTGAGTGAGGTGCTTGTCACCAAAGCACGACCTGAGTTAGAGTCCCAGACCAACATGGTGGAAGGAAAGAACTGTCTCCTGCAAGCTGTCCTCTGGCTCATAGAAATTAGCCTGCCGGCGGGGCGGTGGTGACACACTCCTTTAATCCCAGCACTCAGGAGGCAGAGACAGGCAGATCTCTGAATTTGAGGCCAGCCTGGTCTACAGAGTGAGTTCCAGGACAGGCTCCAAAGCTACAGAGAAACCCTGTCTTAAAAACCAAAAAAAAAAAGAAAAAGAAATTGGTCTGCCTTTTGCCTTTGAGGGAAATGCCATGCAGACCTGTGTCACCACACCTGTCTTTATTTCATTCCATACATTTATCTGTATGGTGTGTGTATGTGTGTATATGTATATGTGTGTGTATGTGTGTGTATATGCGTGTATGTGTGTGTATATGTGTATGTATGTGTGTATATGTGTGTGTATGTGTTTATGTGTGTCTATCTGTATATGTGTGTATGTGGTCTGACTTGATGTACGCACATGAGCATTCATGTGAAATCCTGTCTCAAATATAAACAAAATAGCTGGAGGGTGACTGAGGAAGATACTGGATGTCAACCTCTGCCTCCACACACCGCTGTGTGTGCACACCTCTAAACACACAAGTGCATCTGAAGGTACACACCTACACAACCACATACATGGTTCATACAGTGGTTGGGAGGAAAGACTTGTGGCTGTTTGTAGTGCAATCACGAGCATACTAGAAAAAAGAGAGAGTTTTCATTTTATGTCTGTGGTGCTGGGCTTGAACCCCAGGGCCAGGGCTTCCCGCATTCTGAACTCATGTTCTTTCTTTCTTTTTTTGTTTTTTAAATCTTTGTTTGTTTTTTCTTTTTTCTTTTTTTATTTTTATTAAATTTACAGTGGTCTGCCTGCATATGTCCCTGCAGGCCAGAAGAGGGCACCATATCTCATTATAGATGGTTGTGAGCCACCATGTGGCTGCTGGGAATTGAACTCAGGACCTTTGGAAGTGCAGCCAGTGCTCTTAACCTCTGAGCCATCTCTCCAGCCCAACTCATGTCCTTTCTATGTTTTTTTGTGTCTGTTCTTTATTTATTTATGTATGGGAAAGTCCACACAAGGAGGTCAGAGGACAACCTGCAGGAGTCGGTTCTTTCCTTCCTATGAGTCTAAGGGATCAAGCTCAGATCATCAGGCTTAGCAGCTAGTTCCTGGACCTGCTGAGCCTTCTTACCTGCCCTTGCTTCTGATTTTTGAGACAGGTTTTCAGGCTGCAGGTCAGGTGGACATAGTACTTATTATTGACACCGTGCTGGCCTCGAACTTGAGGCAATGCTCCTGCCTCTGTCTACCAAGTGGTGGGGTGACAGGTGGGCACCGTCGCAGACAGTTCTTTTTGTACTTGTCAGTAGTGTTCTTTATCAGGTGTGTTAGTATTCAGGCATCTGCACTGGCCCGCCGTTGTGGTTCTAACAGGCTACATCCTCAGTTATAGCCGCTAAGAGCACCTCCTGTGCACATTCACTGTGCTCACTTCTAAAAGGACCCTGCCCATCTCCCATTGCTCTCCCATTCTCGGTCTGTCTGTCTGTCTCTCTCTCTTTTCTTCTCTTCTGCCTCTCCTGTCCCCAGAAGCACCTCCCCTTCACTTTTTTTTTCATTTCCTTTCCCCCAATAAAAAATCCCCTCCATGTGAGTTCTGTCGCATGGCATCTTCTCTCTCTCACTTTTTCTAAATTATAACAAGGTGTGGAAATAACCAATGAACACACAAAACAAGCAAGGCATGCTAGTACATGACTGTATTCCAGGACTAGGGAAGCAAAGGCAGGAGCCTTTGGAGTTCATAGCCAACCTGAGCTTAACAAGAGACTGTCCAAACAGACAAACAGATAACTACAGAGAGAGAGAGACAGAGAGAGAGTGAGAGAGATAGACCGAGGGACAGAGAGACAGAGAGAAACAGACAAAACAAGTGAAATCCCACAAAATGAAGAATTAAAGGCTTTTTGAAAAACATTTTTAGAGCTGGGTGTTGGTAGTGCACACCTTTAATCCCAGCACTTGGGAGGCAGAGGCAGACAGATTACTGAGTCTGAGACCAGACTGGTCTACACAGGAAGAAAAGAAGAAAAGAAACTAAAAATACATAAAACAAAATAAAAACCACAAGATAAGCTGGCAAAAAAACTATCTGAAAGTGTGCTCACTGTTGGTAGTCAGATGCAAATCTAAACCACAAGCGGAAAGCATCACTGCTCAGATAGCGGGGCTGGAGGAGAAGACTTTAGAGATCAAGGGAGCTGCTGAGGATGCAGAGAAAGGGGAACTCACCAGTGGGGAAAATGCAAAGGAGCAGGGCTTCTATGGAAAACAGAGGGAAGGTTCCTCAAAACACTAAAAATAGCATTAACATATGACTGTGCTATCTCACACTGGGTACATGAGCAACCAAAGACAGCTGGCTGTGTCAAGGAGATCTCCGAACTTCGACGTCTATTTATCCTTATTCCTTATCCTAAAATGCTTTTTTTTTTCAAGACAGGATTTCTCTATGTAGCTTTGGAACCTGTCCTGGAACTCACTTTGTAGCCCAGGCTGACCTCAAACTCACAGAGATTCTCCTGCCTCTGCCTTCAGAGTGCTGGGATAAAGGCATGAGCCACCACCTCCCAGCTTCTCCTTCCATTTTTATGTGCTTTCTGATGGCTGTTTGTCAGGCTGGTATAGCAAGTGCCTTTACCCCCTGAGCCATTTGCTGGTGTCCTCTTTTTTTCTGGGGATGGGGGAACAAGGTGTCATGTAGCCAAGCCTGGCCCGGGATTCACTATGCAGCCAAGTCTGGTCATCTTTCCTCCACCTCTGGAATTATCAGGCTTGCATTTCACCCAGTTTATGCAGTGCTGGGCATTGAACCCAGAGCCTTCCCTTCGTGTATGCTAGGTAGGCACTGTAGCAACGAACTATAAGCACTATGCCAACTGAGCTATGAGCGCTACATCAACTGACCCACAAGTACTCTACCAACTGACCCACAAGCACTGTGCCAACTGAGCTGTTTCTTCCCTTTTTTCTTTTTTGTTTTTATTTATTTTTTTTAATATTTATTTATTATGTATACAATATTCTGTCTGTGTGTATGCCTGCTGGCCAGAAGAGGGCACCAGATCTCATTACAGATGGTTGTGAGCCACCATGTGGTTGCTGGGAATTGAACTCAGGACCTTTGGAAGAGCAGGCAATGCTCTTAACCACTGAGCCATCTCTCCAGCCCCCTGTTTCTTCCTTTGACAGATGAATGAATAAAGAAAATGTGGGCATAGGGTATGGTGGCACAAGCCTGCAGTCTCAGTTATGCCAGCAGGTGACACAGGAGCAATACAACCAGGAGGCCAGCCTGGGCTGTATAGTAAGCACAAGGCCAGCCTGAGAGACTTAAACTTTGCAAAGCTCTTCTCAAAGTAGACAGTAAAAAGGACTGAGAAACTGGGAGGTGGTTCAGGCAGTAAAATGCTTGCTGTGCAGGCGTGAGGACCTGAGTTCAGATCCCAACACCCACATAAGAAGACAGGTGCAAGCCGGGCGGTGGTGGTGCACGCCTTTAATCCCAGCACTCGGGAGGCAGAGGCAGGCGGATCTCTGGGAGTTCGAGACCAGCCTGGTCTACAAGAGCTAGTTCCAGGACAGGCTCCAAAACCACAGAGAAACTCTGTCTCGAAAAAAAAAAAAAGACAGGTGCATAAAGAAGATGTGGTACATTTACATAAGAGTACTACAGCGGTTAAAAAAAAATGGCATCTTGAAATTTGCAGACAAATAGATGGATCTAGAAAAAAAAACATATTAAGTGAGGTAATCCAGACCCAGAAAGACAAATATACTATGAACTCACTCATAAGTGGCTTCTATACATAAAGCAAAGAAAAGCCAACCTACAGTTCACAATCCCAGAGAACCTAGATAACAAAGAGGACCCTAAGAGAGACATACATGTATCTACATAAGAAGGAGAAAAAGACAAGATCTTCTGAGTAAATTGGGAGCGTTGGGGTCACAGGAGAGGGTAGAAGGAGATGGGGGAGGAAGGGAGTGGAGTGGAGAAAAATGCATAGCTCAATAAAGAATAAATAATAATAATAATAAAAGCCAGGTACAGTGGTAATGCTTGTAGTCCCAGCATTGGGCAGGCTGAGACAAGGAGAGCCTCAGGCGCACTGGCCAGTCAGCCTCAAATCATGTCTCAAAAACTAAGGTGAAGCCGGGCGGTGGTGGCGCACGCCTTTAATCCCAGCACTCGGGAGGCAGCGGCAGGCGGATCTCTGTGAGTTCGAGGCCAGCCTGGTCTACTAGTGCCAGGACAGGCTCCAAAACTACAGAGAAACCCTGTCTCGAAAAACTAAAAAAAAAAAAAAAAAAAAAAAAAAAAAAAAAAACTAAGGTGAAGGAGCCCGGTGATGGTGGCGCACGCCTTTAATCCCAGCATTTGGGAGCCAGAGACAGGCGGATCTCTGTGAGTTCAAGACCAGCCTGGTCTACAAGAACTAGTTCCAGGACAGGCTCCAAAGCCACAGAGAAACCCTGTCACGAGAAACAAAAAAAAAAAAAAAAAAAAAAAAAAAAACTAAGGTCAAGAGTTGGGCGGTGGTGGCTCACACCTTTAATCCCAGCACTTGGGAGCCAGAGACAGGCGGATCTCTGTGAGTGCGAGGCCAGCCTGTTCTACATAGTGAGTTCTAGGACAGCCAGATCTTACATAGTGATACTCAGTTTTTGCACATGCAAAAACCTGGATTCAGGCTGTCAAGAGGGCTCCACAAATAAAGGTGCTTACTGCCAAGTTTGACATCTGAGTTCAAGACCTAGGACCCCCGCCGTGATAGAGGGAGAGAACCAATTCTCACAGTTGTGTTTTGACTTCCACCCACACGTATGTCCCAAACTCAAATAAATAACAATAAAAGCAAACCCCCAAAACACTGGGTTCCGGGGCCAATGAGATGGCTCAATGGATGAAGGAGCTTGCTGCCAAATCTCACAGCCTGAGTTTGATCCCTAGAACCTACATGGTGAAAGGAAAGAACTAAAAACCAAAGTTGTCCTCCTACCTCCATATGTGTTGTTTGGCACACACACACACCAAACTTCCTGGCTAGAACCAATCATTCTTCTCTTTGTAGTGCTAGGGTTTGAGTCAAGGACCCCATGCATACTAACTCACCACTGCGTAATAGTCAATTAGGAAATTTAATAGTATATCCTAGGAATGTCCATTAAATATATTAGTGAGCCTGGGTAGGGTGCTTGCCTAACAAGCAGGGGACCCTAGAGTCCAGCCTCAGCACCACATACACAGGGCACAGTAACCCAAGACAGCCCTTCCAGTCCTGGGGAGGTGGAGACAGATCAGTTCACAGTTGTTCTCAGCTACATAGTGAGTTCCAGGCCAGCCTGGGCTACATGAAACCAGTCTCCTAAGAAATAAATTAATAATAGATGCAGAAAGAGCAACCACAAACCACCACATATTTAGCTCAATAATTAAGTTCTCCAAAGGCTTCCCCACCAATGTGTCCTGGCTCTCGTTTGTTGATATTTGTTTGTTTTGTTATGTGGGTGGTCGGATTTGGGATTTTGCTTTGATTTGTATTGTTTGAGACAGAGTCTCTGTGTGTAGCCCTGACTGGCCTGGAATTCGCTAAGTAGACCAAGGTGGCTTGAACACACTGAGATCCACCTGCCTCTGCCTTGATCTTTTGTCTCTGATCACAAGGCCTCTAAGTATTAGAATCACTAATGCTGGTTACTGAGTTTTCATCTCATCCCAAGAATTCCACCCTTGGGAAGCACACTTGAACGCTTTGGCACAGGGAACTATTTCCTAGATATAATCCCAGCAGCACAGACACTGAGAGAAACAATTAATAAATGGGACCTCCTGAAACTGAAAATCTTCTGTAAAGCAAAGGACACGGTCAGCAAGACAAAACGACAGCCTACAGAATGGGAAAAGATCTTCACTAACCCGACATCAGACAGAGGTCTGATCTCCAAAATATATAAAGAACTCAAGAAATTGGACACCAAAAGATCACATAATCCAATTTAAAAAAATGGGGTACAGACCTAAACAGAGAACTCTCAATAGAGGAATCTAAAATGGCTGAAAGACACTTAAGGAAATGTTCAACATCCTTACTCATCAGAGAAATGCAAATCAAAACAACTCTGAGATTTCATCTTGTATCTGCAAGAATGGCCAAGATCAAAAACACTGATGACAACTTATGCTGGAGAGGTTGTGGGGAAAAGGGAACACTTCTGCATTGCTGGTGGGAATGTAAGCTGGTACAACCCCTCTGGATGTCAGTGTGGCGATTTCTCAGAAAATTAGAAAACAACCTTCCTCAAGACCCAGTAATACCACTTTTGGGTATATATCCAAAGGATGCTCAATCGTGCCACAAGGACATGTGCTCAACTATGTTCATAGCAGCTTTGTTTGTCATAGCCAGAACCTGGAAACAACCTAAATGCCCCCCGAGCGAAGACTGGATAAGGAAAATGTGGTACACAATGGAGTACTACACAGCAGAAAAAAATAATGACAGCTTGAATTTTGCAGGAAAATGGATGGAACTTGAAAACATTGAGTGAGGTAAGCCAGACACAGAAAGACAGTTATCACATGTACTCACTCATAGGTGGTTTTTAAACATAAAGCAAAGAAAGCCAGCCTACAAATCACAATCCCAGAGAACTTAGACAACCATGCGGACACTAAGTATAAAAAGACAAGATCTCCTGAGTAAATTGGGAGCATGGGGACCTTGGGGGAATGCTGAAGGGAGGAGGGGAGAGGCAAGGAGGGTAGCAGAGAAAAATGTAGAGCTCAATAAATATCATGGAAAAAAAAGCAAAAAAAAAAGATAAAAAGATAAAAAAAAAAGGATTCCACCCTTGGTATCCCTCATTTCACTAAAGTCTCAGCATTTCCCCATTATTCAGGAGATGGAAAGGTGTTTGGCCCAGAGATCACTTGTTCCACTTCTAAATTCCGTCCAGACCTCACAGTGGCTGGCAGTGAGCCATGTGTGAGCTCTTAGCGCCCTCTGCAGGTCAAGTGCGGAACAGAGCCAATACGTAAGCTTGGAGAGGACCTTAGTGAAGCGATTCAGATCTGTTCATCCAGTGACTCGTTTCTGTCGTGGGAGAGTCCTGGAAGGTGGAGGGGCAGGATTAGATATCGGGGGAGCCCTGGAATCTAAGTAGGCCTAAGAAATACTGAAAGTGGGCGGAAGGGCTGGCTCAGCAGTTAAGAGCACTGGCTTCTTTTAGAGGACCTGGGTTCAGTTCCCAGCACCCACATGACAGAGATGTCCATATCATAGCTTCAGATCCAGGGGATCTGATACCTTCTTCTAGCCTTCAAGGGTAATAACCAAACAAATACTGACATACTTGCAAGCAAAACACCCACACACATAAAATAAAAACTAAAGAAAGAGGAAGAAAAAGAAATACTGAAAGCTTTCTGCCTGGAGTCTTTCAGTTTGGAAAGAGGAGACACTGGAGGTGGAGGCAAGAGAATCAGGAGCTCCAGGTTATCCTTGACTACCCAGAATTCAAAGCCAGCCTGGGCAACGTCAGACCCTATCACACCCAAAAGGTGCGGGGTGGACATATAAAATTAGCATTAGCATTGGCAATCCAGCGCTACAGAGAGTGAGAGAGCTAGACTCTCAACTCAAGGTCGGCCTGGGCTACACAGAGGAGCCTTGTTTAAGGGAGGAAAAAAGATGCTTTTCAGATAGCTCAACAGGTTAGATGTCTTGCTGCCAAGGACCTAAATTCAATCCACAAGGTAGAAGGAAAGCTCCAACTCTCTTAGTAATCCTGACCTACACACATATACTCCCCAAAAAAGAAATTTAAAAAGTTAAAATGTACTCGGAAAAGGAAATAATAGACGTAGACGTTGAGGCACACGCTCTTTTTGTTTGTTTTATTTTGTCTAATTTTCCAGAAATTTTATTTTGTCTAATTTTCTCATTCTCACGGTCCTGGAATTCACGACACAGACCGGCTGGCCTCGAACTCACAAAAATCTGCCTGGATTAAAGGCGTGCAACACTACACCCAGTCTGGCACACATCTTTAATCTTAGCGTTTAGGAAGCAAAATCAGGTGGCTCTCTGCGTTCGAGGCCACCCTGGGCTACGTAGTGAGCCTTACTCTGAAAGACAAACATCAGTTTATACCAACAACGGTAACGGTAAGACGGGGTTAAGTTAGACGCTGAAAAAGTTGTAGTCAAA
>NC_134581.1:98210000-98250000 GCF_037038515.1 Microtus pennsylvanicus | reverse complement strand
ATCTCACGTAGCTAACCTGGCCTTGAACTCACTACTACTCTCCAGTCCAGCCTTCTGAGTAGATGATCACAAGTCCCTGGCCAAGTTTGGTGGGCAGTCACCATGAGAAAAATGAACCCGTTAGAACTAGTTAGTTAGTTAGTTCTCTGTATTAAAACACTGCTTGTCCAGAGTCAGACAACTGTGGATTGAAAAGATTGGAACAAAGCTGGCAAGATGACTCAGTAAGAAAAGGGCTTGCTGTGTCTCTGATGACCTGAGTTCAGGCCCTGGGGCCTGCATGGTGGAAGAGAACAGACTCCTGATGTTGTCCTCTGATCTATACACTGTGCTGTAGCAAAAATTCCCTAATAGTAATAATAAGCGAGAAATAAAAATAAAGAGAATGTAAACTGGATGCAGTGGGACTTGTCTTTAATCCCAGTACTTGGAAGGCAGAGGGCAGAGGCAGGTAGCTCTCTCTATGTTTCAGACCAGCCTGGACTTCATGGCCAGCTCCATACAGTGAGGGCTACACAGTGAGCTGCTGTCTCAAAACAAAACAAAACAAAATTGTAATTAAAAGGACTGATGGGGTGGATCCCACCTGCAACCTCAGTACTCGGGAGTCTGAGGCAGGAGGCTCATCATGAGTTCAACTCCCGCCTGAGCTCAGATTGGGAGGGGACAGAGGCAACCTGGACAGGTCCTTATGAGGCCAGATTCTGCCCCATGATAACGGTGTCAGGGACATTTAACCAGAGCCCTGGGAGAAGAGTCTGACCGCTCTGGGGTGACATTGACTTCTTTGATGCTGTTTTGTTTTTAAGGGGAGTCTTTAAATAATGTGCGTGAGCAAGTGTGTTTGCGTGTGTGTGCCTGTGGAGGACAAGTACATCAAGAGTCCTGCTCCAATCGCTCCCTGCATTGTTCCCGTGAGAGCTAGACTGGCAGCCGGCAAGCCCCGGAAAATCCCCATCTCTGCCTCCCAGCTGTGGTTACAGGCACATGGATCATGCCTGGCTTTTTACACGGACGTTGGGGATTCGAACTCAAGTCCTCATGCTCTTGCAGCAAACACTCTTACCACTGAGTTATCTCCACAGCCTCACAGGGAGTCATGATGGCTCTTCCTTTCAGGAGACAACCGACCACTCCTACCCTAGGGGCTGTTGTAAATCCACAGACACTCTGGACTGTGATGGGGATAATGTGTCCTCGGATGTCAACTCTCAGGGGGTAACTCAAGTGTTTCACTGCGTATCATCTTAGAGACCAAGGAGCTCACAGTTGTGGGGATGGTGACCAAGGGCCTGGGGGAGGAAGAGACAAAGTCTCAGCTTGTTCTGATCCCATCACTTTGGGTTAATAGAGCATCCTGCTGATACCGTAACAAAACACCCGAGATTATAAACTGAAAAAGATGGAACAGTAACTGGTCAGGGTGACTCACACCTCTAATCCCCAGCACGGAAGAGACTGAGGCAGGGGATCACTGAGTCTGAGAGGCCAGCTGGGACTACACCACAAGACCTAATTTAAAAAAACAAAAAGGAGGAAGGCTGGTGAGAAGCCTCAGTGGGTACAGGCTTACTGTCAAGCCGGAGACAACCTGGGTTTGGTCCCTGGGACCCACTCAGAAGAGAGACAATTCTCCCAGGTTAACCTCTGACTTCCCACATGACGCGTGCACCAGGACCGCGGGCTTACAATACAATAACGAAGGGAAGAAATAAGGCTGGAGAGATGGCTCGGTGGTTAAGAGCTGGGCTCGAGTCCCAGCACCCACATGGCAGCATAAAATGGCCATCATTCCAGTTCCAAAGGATCAGACACCTTCTGTAGGCACCAAGGACCTACATGCTACACAAAGAGAGAGACTAAGGCCACCTGAGTGAGGACAATCAAGGGTCCCATTCTTGTTAGCGTTCAGGGCTTCCTTTCCTGGGATCTGAGAGAAAAGGGGGTTTGATTGCTAGGGGTTCAGCACTGGCGGCTCCCGGTTTGGATTGACAGGACTGGGTTAAAGGATCTCGGCTCTGCTGTCCTCACCCTGCCCCAGGAGACATCTGATTGTGCTCTTATGCACACCCTACTACGCACATGTATAAGGTGATGAATAAGGGTCTACCTGAAAGTTTACACCCTACTACGCACATGTATAAGGTGATGAATAAGGGTCTACCTGAAAGTTTACACCCTACAACGCACATGTATAAGGTGATGAATAGGGGTCTACCTGAAAGTTTACACCCTACTACGCACATGTATCAGGTGATGAATAGGGGTCTACCTGAAAGTTTACACCCTACTACGCACATGTATAAGGTGATGAATAAGGGTCTACCTGAAAGTTTACACCCTACAACGCACATGTATAAGGTGATGAATAAGGGTCTACCTGAAAGTTTACACCCTACTACGCACATGTATCAGGTGATGAATAGGGGTCTACCTGAAAGTTTACACCCTACTACGCACATGTATAAGGTGATGAATAGGGGGTCTACCTGAAAGTTTACACTCTACCATGCACGTGTATAAGGTGATGAATAGGGGTCTACCTGAAAGTTTACACCCTACTACGCACATGTATAAGGTGATGAATAGGGGGTCTACCTGAAAGTTTACTTGAGGCCACAGTCCACCTTTCTGCACAGGAAACATAACCAGTCCAGGCTGGATTGACCGCTTAACCTCACACCCAGATACACTGAGATTCACTTGAACAGAAACTCTGATGGGCCGGGTGGTGGTGGTGCACGCCTTGAGTCCCAGCACTCGGGGGTGGATCTCAGTGAGTTCAAGGCCAGCCTGGTCTACAAAGTGAGTTCCACGGCTGTACAAAGAAACCCTGTTTCAAAAAAAAAAAAAAAAACAACCAAAAAAACAAAACAAAACAAAAAAAAAAACAAACCAAACAAACAAAAACAAAAAAAGGAGAAAGGAATGAGGTGTTGAATACAGTTCATTCAGTCCTTCTATTCATATGTAAAGAGCACTCAGAAATAAGTAACACTGTAGCTCAGTGCATGAATAAGTCCTTAGTATGTGTGAAGTGCTGAGTTAAGGCTCAGAGAAAGGGGAGGAAGGAGGAGGGGTATACATGCTCATAATCCCAGCACTTTGGAGGATTAAGCCTGAGTCAAGCCTGAGGCCAGCCTGGGCTATATACTGAGATAAGATCTTAAGTAAGCAAGCAAGTAAATATAAATAAAACCTGGGAATATAACTAAGTAGGTAGTGTGCTAACACAGAATGCACGAGACCTTTGGTGTGGACCCCAGGACCACATAAACCAGCTATGGTTGCACACATTTATAATCCCAGTATTTGGAAAGGGAGAGCAGGAAAATCAGAGTTCAAGATCATCCTCCACTACATGGAGAGTTCTAAGCTAGCCTGTGCTATGTGAGACATCCTCCACCCCATAGGGAGTTCTAAGCTAGCCTGTGCTATGTGAGACATCCTCCACCCCATAGGGAGTTCTAAGCTAGCCTGTGCTATGTGAGACATCCTCCACTACATGGAGAGTTCTAAGCTAGCCTGTGCTATGTGAGACATCCTCCACTACATGGAGAGTACTAAGCTAGCCTGTGCTATGTGAGACATCCTCCACTACATAGGGAGTTCTAAGTTAGCCTGTGCTATGTGAGACGTCCTCCACTACATGGAGAGTTCTAAGCTAGCCTGTGCTATGTGAGACATCCTCCACTACATGGAGAGTTCTAAGCTAGCCTGTGCTATGTGAGACATCCTCCACTACATGGAGAGTTCTAAGCTAGCCTGTGCTATGTGAGACATCCTCCACTACATGGAGAGTTCTAAGCTAGCCTGTGCTATGTGAGACATCCTCCACTACATGGAGAGTTCTAAGCTAGCCTGTGCTATGTGAGACGTCCTCCACTACATGGAGAGTTCTAAGCTAGCCTGTGCTATGTGAGACATCCTCCACTACATGGAGAGTTCTAAGCTAGCCTGTGCTATGTGAGACATCCTCCACTACATAGGGAGTTCTAAGTTAGCCTGTGCTATGTGAGACATCCTCCACTACATGGAGAGTTCTAAGCTAGCCTGTGCTATGTGAGACATCCTCCACTACATGGAGAGTTCTAAGCTAGCCTGTGCTATGTAAGACCCTGACTCAAAACAAAGACAAAAAACACAGGGGCTGGATAGGTAGCTCGGTGGTTAAGAGCGCTTGGTGCTCAATCATGAGAACTTGAGTTCGGATCCCACTAGACAGCTCATAAATGCTTAAAACTGGGTTTCTAAGGCTGTACTTAAAATACTGTGACTAAAAGCAGCCTGGGGAGGAAAGGATTTATTTCACTTTACAATTTTTAGTCTATCATTGAGGGAAATCAAGGCAGAAACTAAAGCAGAGGCCATAGAGGAACATTGTTTACTAGCTTGCTCCTCATGGCTTGTTCAGCCTGGTTTCTTATACAGTCCAGGAACACCTGCCAGACAAGGTACACCTGCAGCGACTGTACTGGGTCCTCCACATGGTACCCCACCCATAACACCCACACGACTGTACTGGGTCCTCCACATGGTTCAGCCAGTTTCTTTTCTGATTCTGGTAACAAGGAAGACTGCAACTACAACCGTAAGGTCTTCAACTCCATCAGAGATATGAGAAGGACATAATATCACCGGAGAAAACAGGCAGTGCAGAGCAAACAACTTTCAAAACTTTAGAAATGGCAGAGACGTCTGGCTGCCTGGACAGTCACCCAAGGTTCTTCTGCATTGTTGGGACATCCATCTCCAGCCTACAGGCCTAGAATATCCGGCAGACTTTTCTGTGGAGCAGAGATTTTTTAAAATATTTATTTATTTATTTATTTATTTATTATGTATACAATATTCTGTCTGTATGCCTAAAGGCCAGAAGAGGGCGTCAGAGCTCTTTACAGATGGTTGTGGGCCACCATGTGATTGCTGGGAATTGAACTCAGGACCTTTGGAAGAGCAGGCAATGCTCTTAACCACTGAGCCATCATCTCTCCAGCCCCCGAGCAGAGATTTTTTGAAGGACTCTCCTACCCTGCCTTGGAAAAGTTTGGTAGTTGTTTTTTTTTTCTCTCTTTCTCTCTTTCTGTGTGTGTCCGTGTCCTACTTGTCCAGGTTGTATAGCATACTGTCAGTGATTGAGACATGGGCAATTTCTTGTCCAAATGGCTAGCTTTGCCAGAAAAAAAAAAGCAAACTCCATATAGAGTTTCTTTGATGCCCATCATCCTTTTTTGAAGTATAATGGTCCAGACATGTCTCACTGTCATGAAAAGCCTTACATTATTAAAACATCTTAAATACCATATTCTGTAGATCTCTGAAGTGTTTGAAGACCATACATCTATTTAAAATAAATCTCTGTATGGTCTTGAAAATATACCTAACCTGTCTACAAGTGTGATTGTTACAGATGAATAACTACTAACCTGTCTTTCTTTATTATCCTAAATAGCGTTCAAGGACTAAAACTTTACATTTTTAAATGAGATGTATAGGTATAATACCTTAAACAAGAATAGAAACATATGTACAGTAAAACAAAACCTTAAATTTGTATCAATAGCCGGGCGATGGTGGCGCACGCCTTTAATCCCAGCACTCGGGAGGCAGAGGTAGGCGGATCTCTGTGAGTTCGAGACCAGCCTGGTCTACAGAGCTAGTTCCAGGACAGGCTCCAAAGCCACAGAGAAACCCTGTCTCGAAAAAACCAAAAAAAAAAAAAAATTGTATCAATATACAAAAATCCATACAAATGCAAAAAATTTGAGACTAATAGCTGTTCAAAAGTAAACTCAACAATCCACCCATTTATCCCAGCATTTTTATACTATATCCCCCTTTTCCCTTCAGAAAGAGATCCCTGAATCTAATCTGCTTTGTTTAACTTTCTTCCTGATCATGACCAGTAATGATTTGTAACTACCCCCATACCAAATGTCCATAACCCATTGAATGGCCAAACATCACCCATCCAACCTCTTGGAAATGTGGGCGTTGTGTTCTCTAGACAGCTTCTTGTTGTCTGTGGGCAATGGCATCTTTGGGGAACCTGAGAAAATTGAGATAATGGTCAAGCCTTGGAGAAACTAGCTGTAACACTTATTGTCCAGTCTCTGTTCAATGGGAAAGCCCAAGGTTTATCTATAGTCCTGGCAAGAGTAGTCTGTGAGGATGGACCATCTCAGTCAGCAGCCTTGAAGCTGTTCTGTATGCAGAGTTTTGAAGAAACTTCAACAGAGGGATTCTGAGAGGCTGGATAACTTGGGCCACCCATTTTCATTGGTATCTGGTCCCCTTGTTCTGAAAACAAACTTTCAAAGGTAACATGCATATCCACATTAACACAAGCATGGACCTGTGAGTTATACACAAGCCAACTAAACATGATTTTTTGTTAAATGTTTGAGCAGGTAAAGTACATAGTTTTTCTAGGTTTATTTTTTTTAAGTCTGTAGCCAAGATTTTTAGGTGGTCTCCCCTGATCAGTCCTGATCTCTATCAACCTTGAAGGAATCCATAGCCTTTTGTTTTTTTGTGGAAGCAAAAGTATAACCTCTTCCCCAAAGCAATACATTTTCTGAATTCTACTTTAAAGTCAAAGCATCCCTAAAGTGTCTAGGTTGATTTACTTCAGCAGTCGCTCTTACAATCTCAAATCTCTCATGTCATTCGCTCATCAGCAATCAAAAATATCAAAGTCAACAAGACACCATACAGGATCCAGACTCTGTGTATTTTCCATCTTTATATGGCTTATCCTTCTTATATTATTTTATTTTCTCTTTAAAAACTTTATTTTATTATTTATAAACTATTTCTTATGACTGTTTATACCCATTTTCTTTTCTTTTTAAGCCTATGTACATATTTTAAACTATAAACTGTTTAGAATTTTTTCTCTCTGTATCCATATTTACTGAGCTCCTGCAGTGTTCTCTGACCACATGAGACAAGTCTTAAACTGCCACGTCAGCCCCCGTGTGGCTCTGGGGCATGGCACTGGAGACTACAGAACTAGAAAGCTATATCTGGTTCCTAATCCGGAACTTTTCTTGGCTTTCTCAGGTCCTGTGTTTGGATATTCAAGTCTCCATGTTGGATGCCATATGTAGTTAATCTTTCCTATACCACCAGCCTCCAAATCACGACACGGAGACTTCTTATTAATTATGAAGTGTGACCTTAGCTTAAGCTTGTTTCTAACTAGCTCTTATAACTTAAATTAACCCATTTCTATTAATCTATTAGTTGTCACGTAACCCGTGGCTGTTACCTCTCCTCCTATATGTCCTGCTTCCTCTCTGTCTCCTTGGCCATCCCTCCCACTCCTAGATTCAGCTCCTCTTCTTTTCTCTCTGCCTGAAAATCCTGCCCAATGCCTTCCTGCCTAGTTATTGGCCATTCAACTCTTTATAAAGTCAATCAGAAAGCGCCTTGGCAAAAATACATCTTCACAGTGTACAAAAACATTATCCCACAACAGAAAGTTGTGGAAGATTTGTGTGTGTGCTTCCTTTTAAGTCTTATTTTTACTTCTTATTTATTTACTATATATATATATATACTGTGTAGAGGCAACATGTATGCCTACATGCCAGAAGAGGGCACCATATCTCATGTTGTTAAACACCATGTGGTTGCTGGGAACTGAACTCAGGACCTCTGGAAGAGCAGTCAGTGTTCTTAAACTCTGAGCTATCTCTCCAGCCCCCCTTTTTGAGACAAATTCTCACTATACATCCCCAGCTGGCCTCACTAGACTAGGATGGCCTCAAATTTACAGAGATCTACCTGCCTTTGCCTCCTGAGTGCTGGGAATAAAGGTGTGTGGTGCCATGCCTGGCTCTTTTTTTTTTTTTCGAGACAGGGTTTCTCTGTAGCTATGGAGCCTGTCCCGGAACTAGTTCTTGTAGACCAGGCTGGCCTCGAACTCCCAGAGATCCGCCTGCCTCTGCCTCCTGAGTGCTGGGATTAAAGGCGTGCACCACCACTGCCCGGCACCTAGCTCTTTTTTATTTTCTGATTCCAACTCTCTCTGTAGCCTAGGCTGGTCCTTGTGCCTCTACTTCCCCAGTGCTGGAATCACAGGTTTTACTCACAGGCATAGCATGGGTAATGCCAACTGAGTCATAGCCTCAGACTCTTCTGATGCCAACTGTGTAAAAGCCTCAGCCTCTTCTGGTTTACTTTTTGAGACACAGTCTTACTCTATAGCCCGAACTGGCCTGGAATCCCATATGTAGCCTGGGTTGGCAATCCTGCGTGGAGACTACAGACAGGAGATGCCACCAAAAGCCATTTTTGGTAACATTTTGGAGTTTGGGGCTTTTTTTTTTTTGAGGCAGGGTTTCCCTGTGTAACAGTCCTAGCTGTCCTGGAACTAGCTTTTGTAGACCAGGCTGGCCTTGAACTCACAGGCTCTGCCTCCCGAGTGCTGGGACTAAAGGTGTGCGCTACCGTTTAGGGATTGTTCATTATTACTTGTATCAGGTAGAGGGTTGGGGTGGAAGCTATGTTTATTCAGAAAAAAATGGATAATAATAATGGGTAATAGAGTGAATGTTTGTGAGCTATTATTTATGGATAATTTACATTGGTATAGTTTTTTGTATATTAAATAACAAATTATATTTGTTATTTCTGTTTACAATATTTATGCACCTATGAAAAGTTATTCTGTCAGATTGTATACATGTTTCTACCTCTGTTTAGGACATTTTGTATATTGATACAACTTTTAAGATATAGTTTCATATTGCATTATATATTATTATTACTTCTAAACAAGATACTTATACGTTGTTTACATTTGAGGTCATTGTCCTCATTTGCTGCACAATTGTTTACAGATTATTTAATATCCTGACATGAAGTCTTAGTCTTTAAGTTATACAGGTATTAAATATTAGGTCAATAGTTGCTCATGTTTGTTATACATATAGTCAGATTAATTAGGTTACTTAGATACATAGAGATTGTATTCTGCCTAGATACGTAATCTTCAACCACTTCAAGAATCTGTAGAACACGGTGGCATTTAAATAACTTAGGGTTCTGTTGACATGAGACATGATTGCTTCTGACAACACCAATCTATTCCCGAGAGAATGTTGAGCACTGAAGACATTCCACTAGGAGTTTGTTTTCTTCTTGGCACAACTGGCCTTTGGGCAAGAAACTGCCCATGCCTCAACCACTGACAAAGTACATGGTATCTGGAAATGGATAAGCAGGACACGAGGAAAAAGACTGTCAAATCTTGCCAAGACAGGGTAAGATGGTTCTAAAATATTTCCTGTCTCTGAAAATGGTCTCTCAGTTACACTAGGCCTTAGCCAAAGTTGGTTGCCTCAACGTTGCAAATGAGACTTTGGGTGATTGCTCAGGTAGCTAATTGTCTCCGTCATATTCTGCTTGCTTTGGAAGCTGCTTGATTGCACTTCCTGTCCACTCCAGTAATATTATCTCCCTTCTCAGGCCTTCAATGGGGTTGAAGATTAAATGTAGTTACCTTCCTCTTATGATTTAGCCAAGCTTATTCTCAATGCAAGATTTAAACTCCTTGAAATAGAATGCTTATTAAAACATTTGTCATATGTTCCTTTCTTAATATTGCTTATGCTATTTGTAATTTTTTAAACATTTATTTATTTATTGTGTATACAATATTCTGTCTGTGTGTATGTCTGCAGGCCAGAAGAGGGCACCAGACCCCATTACAGATGGTTGCGAGCCACCATGTGGTTGCCGGGAATTGAACTCAGGACCTTTGGAAGAGCAGGCAATGCTCTTAACCACTGAGCCATCTCTCCAGTCCTGTTGTTTGTAATTTTATACTTGATATGTGTTCCTATTGTATATAGTTTTGTATTGGGTTTGGATTGCTTTTGTCTAGATAAAAAGGGGAAATGATGGGGAACTTTGTAGCCAATCATCTTTAAGAGGTGGGTCTTAGTTAAGGCATGGCTTTGCTGGGACCTAGGGTAAAATGTGTAAATTTCTGTGTGCGCTCTCTCTGCGCCTTTTCTCGAGGGACATTGCTGTGCTTGAATTTTCTTGTTTCCTGTTTCGTGAGTTTTCCCCTTATGATAAATATAGTTGTTTTATCTTTAGCTAGCCTGGTTATTTCAACAACCGCCTGGCCAGTTTGGGGCTTGGTCAATCTCAATGAGCCAATCCCCATGCCTTATCCTCCCTAGTACTGAGATTACTGGTGTGTGCTGCCACAGCTGGCTTTAGAATTCTTGTTGGCTTTGTTTCTTTGTTTTTAGGGGTTCTCCTGTATCCTAGACTGGCCACAAACTCACTATGTTTTAGATTATGGCTCAGGCAGCTTACAAACTGAATGTCTCTGGATCTGCTCAGGGTTCTGATGAGAGCCAGGGTTGCGGGGAGAGGTTCGTCTGGCAGGTACGGCACACAGAGAGCAGCCACATCTCATGGTCCCCTGTTCTTGCTGTGAGTCATCCAGGCCCCTCCAGAACTCGAACACTGAAGAATTGCTCATCCTGCTGGCAGAGCTAATCTCCTGAAAAGAAGGGCCGTATTGTCAGCCCCAGCACTAGGACCTCGAGGTGCTACCAGTCTATCTCCAGATTCAGCTATAGGCTCTCCAAGCAACTACGCCGAGAATGATGGAGTACAACTCCCACCCCTCTGCCCAGAGGCACACAGGAAGGACACACTCCACATGCAGAGGTAACAACAGTCATGGAAAGTGCTTTTCAGGAAATCTAATCCTTTTTTTTTAACACAACCTATAGTTGTGTGATAATGAATTATGGTATGTCCTGATCACAAGGACTAAGCAATAAATATTAGGAGAACATTCCCCAACTTCTTGGTGTTGAGACAGAATCTCACTCTGTAGCCAGGCTGCCCCAAAACTACCTCTGTAAACCAGGCTAGCCTGAAACTCATAGAGATCCACCTGATTTTGCCTCCAGAGTACTGGGACTAAAGGTGTGTGCCACTATGCCCAGCTCTAACTTTTAAACAAAAACACAGACTTTCCTTCTGAAAATGAACTCTAATCTGAGCCCATTGCGGTGGCGGTTCCTGCAATCCCAGCACATGCAAGGTAGGAGACAGGAGGAGCAATAGTTCAGGGACCACCAACCTGGTCTACATTGCAAGTTCCAGAACAGCCAGGACTGAAAGACCCTCGACGAGGACCTTTTTTCAGGAGGAGACCTCCCCAACGCCAAGGAACAGGCCGAGACCGCACGGATGCAAATCGCAAAAGGTTTATTGAGTAGACACAGGTACCTGCAGGCGGCAAGATCTCTCGGAAGACTTGCGCGCCTGCCAACTGGAGGGTGGGCTTTTTATAGGGAAGAGCAAAAAGCAAGTTTACAGAAGCAAAAGCGTGGTTATCGGAATGAGGCGGGTGGCATGAACGGTTTCCTCTCTCAGCATGGATGTCTGGCAACAGTCATCCTGTTCCTATCTTATAGATATCCTGTTTTGCAGTCAACCTGCTTTGTTGATGTCCTATCTTATTGATATCCTGCCTTGCAGTCTTCCTATCTCATAGACATCCTGCTCTCTCAAGCACATGGGATGTTCTTAAGAAAACAGGAAGTTCCCCCGGGAGCATGCTAGTTGCGGGTTTTGAGGAGGGGGTCTGTAGGGTCTTTCAGGACTACACAGAGACCCTGTTTCAAAAGAAAACAGAAAATTCAAGGTCTGAGCCTGTAAAATGCCTACCCCCAAACAAGAGGACCTGATTTGGGGATACCTAGAACCCAAAAGGTGGGTGGAGAACCAGTAAGTTGTCTTCAGACCTCCACATTTGAGCTGTGGTCTCCCTGACCCCAAATGAATAAATGAAATAATTTCTAAACTGACAGGTGGAAAACACCAAGATCAACGTCTGACATTCATAGGTATAAGCATGCACTTCCGAACATGCGCACACACTACATACACACAAAAAGAGGGCCAGCAAGATGGTTCTGCTGGGCCCGGCGGTGGTGGCGCACGCCCTTAATCCCAGCACTCGGGAGGCAGAGGCAGGCGGATCTCTGGGAGTTCGAGGCCAGCCTGGTCTACAAGAGCTAGTTCCGGGACCGGCACCAAAGCTACAGAGAAACCCTGTCTCGAACCCCCCCCCCCCAAAAAAAAGATGGTTCTGCTGGCAATGACGCTTGTTGACAAGTCGAATGACCTGAATTCAGTTTCCTGAACCCACGAGTGATAAAAACTGTCAAAGTTATCCCCTGACCACCACACTCACCCACGATAGAGCAAATACACATGCTCACACACAATAAAGAAAGGAATGATAATTTGTTTGTTTGCTTGTTATTTGCTCAAAAGCCAGGCATGGTGGGATACACCAGTAATCCTAGGCTTTAGGAGGGGTAGGAAGGGGAATCAGGAGTTTGAGGCCAGCCTGAGTTACAAGAATCTTTCTAAAGCAAAACAAAACCAGCCCGGTCTGGTGGTGCACTCATTAATCCCAGCACTGGGAAGGCAGAAACAGGCAGGATTTCTCGGAGTTCTTAGGACAGCCTGGCCAACAAAGAATTCCAGGATAGCCTGGCTACATAGTGTGACTCCGTCTACAAATAAAATAATTAAAAAACGAATTTAGCAGAAGAAAACAGAAGAGACCCTCTTTCCATGGCTATAACCGCAGAGCTGAAGACAAAGTGTGGAAACAGTCGCTTTGTGCTTTCCCCCTTCGGCAGACACATCTCTCATCCATGCTTTCGTTTCAGAACAGTTGCCAGAAGATAGAGAACAGAGGCTTCTTCCTATTGGTGCAACCTTATAGGACGTCATTGTAGAGGATTCTGGGAAATGTAGTCCTCGAGCGGGGCAAAACGCAAGGCCGGAGTTATTCCCCTGGAGATTTAGCCAAAAGTTTCCGTGGACAGAGTTGCCTTTTCTCTTCCCCGTCCTTTCCCCGCTGCAGACCAATGGCCCGAGACGAGGGCCCGTCCCTGGTTACCGGGGTCTGACGCCCTCTTCTGACCCTTGGGGCAGACATGGTTGGTACACAAATGTACATGAAGACCAAATACTCATACACATAAAACAAATCTGTAAAATAACTTGAAAAATATTTGTCTGGGATATAAGTGGAGACTGCGTTTTCGCTTCTTGGCCACCAAGACCCAAATAATCATGCAGAAACTATATTTAATTACAACACCGTTTGTCCAATGGCTCAGGCGTATTCCTAGTTAGCTCTTACAGTTTAAATTAACCCATTTTTATTATTTTATGTATTGGCACATGGCCGTGGTGTCACCTTATTTTCTACATGTCTTGTTTCCTTGGTGACTGGTTGGCATTTGCCTGCCTCTGACTTCTTTCCTCTTCTATCTCTTCTTGGATTTTCTGCTTGCTATATTTTGCCTTGCCATAAGCCAAAGCAGCTTTTTTGTTAACCAATGGTAATAAAAGATATTCATAGCATTCGGAGGGGAATCCCACATCAGTGGGAGGTGCGCACTTTGTGTTACTGCACATGTAGGGAGGTCAGGGGATAACCTGCACGAATCAGAAGTGCTCGGCAACAAGAGCCTTTACCCACTGATCCATCTTGCCAGCTTTGTCCGTTTGATTTTGCTTTGGAGGTGTCTCTCCACAGCTTCCGGGAATTCTTGCCACCTTACTGCTGTTCATCAAGCTGGGCTGACAGAGTCCCGGCTGCTGGAGTGTGAGTCTCCTCATTTATTCCTCAGGGACACCCTCTGCTCAATAATAAAACACCACCAGGAAGCCCCTTTCTCTCCTGGTGCCTTTCTTGGTTTTTATTTTGCACTCCAGCTGGCAATGATAGTAACCTGAAACAGCTGAGTGTAACGGGGGTGTGTGAGTCTAGGTTTTGTTAGAATTAAATGCCTGGGGCTGGGCACTTTCAAAGAAGGGTTGATCTGACACAAGGCTGGAAGCCAGCTGCATTGTTGTAGCTGTGGCTCCGGTGTCAGAATGCCCTCTGTGGCTAAATGTCTTTGAAGCTACACAGAGGTTGCTCTTCCTGGGGCCTTCTCCCACTTGATGTCATTACAGCATCATTTGCATTGTGTTAGAGTTTTTCGTTGTTGATTCTTTTTTAAAAGATTTATTTATTTTGTATACAGTGTTCTGCCTGCATCTACACCTGCACTCCAGAAGAGGGCACCAGATCTCATTATAGATGGTTTTGAGCTAGCATGTGGTTGCTGAGAATTGAGCTCAGGATCTCTGGAAGGGCAGCCAGTGCTCTTAACCGCTGAACTATCTCTTCAGCCCTGATTTTCTTTTCTTTTCTTTTCTTTCTTTCTTTCTTTCTTTCTTTCTTTCTTTCTTTCTTTCTTTCTTTCTTTCTTTCTTTTTTTTTTGGACACAGGGTCTCACTGGATAGCCCTGGGTGACCTCAAACTTACAGAGATCCACCTGGCTCTGTCTCTCACGTTTAATACCAGGCCAGGTCCTTGCTGCATTTTTGATATCCCTTCACTTTTATGGGGATCACAGAAGGAAATACACCAAAAAGGAATCCAATCCATCATGATTTCAGAGTGAGAAAAAGGTAGGTTGCCTTGCCCCACGACTATGTCACCCACCTCACAAATATTCATAAAAACTTAATCTTCTTCTTACATTTATTCATTTGTGGTGGGGGAAGTGATGGAGAGCCTCAGCTGTAAAAACAGAATTTCTATGAGGTTACGGCTGGCCTTGCTCAACGGTTACCAGTTAGTCCAGAGAGGAGTGTCTGCTTATATAGTTAGTCTCCCAAGATAGCCTGTCTCACCTTGAGCAAACAATCTGAGGGAGGTGAGACCACAGGCCCACATGTAGCCCGGAAACTGCATCCACTTCCTCAGTACCAAGCCCCTCACCTGCCTCTATATGAGGTCCTAGCCAGCTTTCTGTACAAAGTCCCAGAACTCCATCCTGCAGGAGAGTTTCTGTACTTCTGTGCTTCGATGTTTGAAATGAACAGCTGTGTCTGTTGAGGTCAGTTTGGGTCTGCTTCCTGCTTTTTGCTTCTTTACCCTGCCCTGCCCAACGTCTAACAAAGTGCAAAGTTACAAGGCAGGGAGCAAACCCAACAGGTTCAGGGTTGTGGGGTTTATTTATTCATTTTGCATATGGTGTTTGCCTGAAAGTATTCTGTGCACTGTGTGTGTAACTGGTACTCTCAGAAACAGAAGAGGGCATCAGACTCCCTGGGACTGGAGTTACTGATGGTTAATGAGCCACCATGTGGGTTCTGGGAATCAAAACCAGGTCCTCTGCAAGAGCAGCTGGTGCTCTTAACCATTGAGCATCTCTCAATTTGGCTTCTTACTGAGAATGAGTGAGGGGTTACTCACAGGAATGTGGGTACCCAGAAGCAGGGGTTACTTGTTGTCTGGGTTTTCTGTCCTGTCCAGTTCCCACAATTGTTAAGTCCCAAAAGAAAAATCACACAGGAGTCTATATCAATGATAAACTGATTGGCCCATTAGCTCAGGCTTCTTTTTTTTAAATTTTCTATGGTTTATTTAACTTTATTTATGGTGTGAAGGTGTCAGATCCCTGGAACTGGATTTTTAGACAGTTGTGAACTGCCATGTGGGTGCTGGGAATTGAATCTAGGTCCTCTGGAAGAGAGTCAGTTCTCTTAACCGCTGAGCCATCTCTCTAGCCCCCTCTCAGGCTTCTTATTAACTCTTTTAACTTATATTAACCCATTATTCTTATCTATGTTAGCCACATGGCTCGGTACCTTTTTCAGCATGGCAATCACATCTTTCTTCTTCTGTGGCTGGACAGGACTGGGGAGGAATGGGCTTCCTCCTTCCCAGAATTCTCCTGTTCTCATTGACCTACCTCTACTTCCTGTCTGGTTGTCCTGCCTATACTTTCTGCCTGGCTACTGGCTGATCAGCATTTATTTAAAACATAATTGACAGAATACAGAATTGTCCCATACCACTTCCTCCTCTTTTTTTTTTAACAAAGGAAAATATCCATAGTCCACTTTTTGGGAATGTGGGCATAGTTTTCCCGGCTATTTCTGGCTAGTTGGGGGGCACTGATAATCTTATGGGGATCTAAAGAAAATTTAGAATTATGATCAAGTCCTGACTGAAGTATCCTGTGAGTCTTGATCATCTCAGGCAGCAGTCTTGAATCTGTCCTGGATGTAGAACTCAGACATCTGGGCTATCTGTTCCTACCAGAGATTTCTCAGGTGGTCTTCCTTGATCAAACCTGATTTTTCTTTTCTTTTTTTTTTTTAATATTTTTATGGTTTATTTAACTTTATTTTATGTGCATTGATGTGAAGTGTCAGATCCCCTGGAACTGATCTTCAGACAGTTGTGAGCTGCCATGTGGGTGCTGGGAGTTGAACCCCGGTCCTCTGGAAGAGCAGTCAGTGCTCTTAACCACTGAGCCATTTCTCCAGCCCAAACCTGATTTTTCTTAACTCAGAATGAATCCACAGCCTCTCATTTCCTGTGGAAACAAAAGCAAAATCTTTTCCAGAGTAACATACCTTTTGACTTAAATTTTGAAGTCAAGGTATTTTCAAAATACCTATCTTGGATTAATTTAGCAGCATTTATAGGCAAATATCTTTTAGCAGCTGTTGCTCCTTCCTCAGCATTCAAACAATTCAAAGAGAGCATAATAACATACAGTATCAAGATTTTCTGCGGTAGTGATTCACACCTTTAATCCCAGCACTCGGGAGGCAAAGGCAGGTGGATCTCTGTGAGTTCAAGGCCAGCCTGGTCTACAAGAGGTAGTTCCAGGACAGGCTCTAAAGGTACATAGAGAAACCCTGTCTCAAAACAAAACAAAACAAAAAGATTCTCTGTATTTTTCATCTTTACATGACTTTACTTTAAACCTCTATTTCTTTTATTTTTATATTTAATTTTTGGCTTTTTGAAACAGGTTCTCTGTGTATCTTTGGCTGTCCTGGAATTCCTTCTGTAAACCAGGCTGTCCTTGAACTCACAGAGATCTTCCTGCCTCTGCCTCCCAAGAGCTGGGATTAAAGGCGTGCACCCCCTCCAAGTACTCTCTTTCTATTTTAAGAACTTTAACCTTAGTCTGCATATATTTTTAACATACTATAAACCACTTAGAGGTTTTCTTCATCTTTGACTGTCTCTTTACTGTATATCTCTCTCTTTTTCTGACCACATGAGTCTTTAATTTGCTAAGAAATATGGGGAGGATTAAAACCATGGCTTTGACGGCTGGATCCAGCCCATTCCTTAGCTTTCTGAGATTTCAGGCTCATGGCGGATGTACCAACTGGAGCCATGTTTATCGCTACAACTCTATGGTGTTTCAAGGTCCTTGCCAGCAAGCAAGCTGCAACAGTGTGTCCAAAAACAACACTCAAATGCTCTCTTTGTAGCCAGACTTTCTGCCTCAAAGAGTCAGAGTTCGCACTGGTAGGACAGCCCAGAAAGCTGGCATTTTAAAACGGCATAGCTTTTTTCCTGCTATCCCTGAAAACCAAAAAGCATGTGATCAGCTTTTATCAACACCATTTAAGTGTTTTGTGGCAGGACCTCTTAAAGAGCTGCAGGGTTTCACAGCTAAAGTGGAGTCAGGAAGCCTCTCTTAAATGAGAGTGCTTGCCTCTAGCAAGCAGAGCAGACCTGAGAAATTGCTGCTACCAAGAAGCCAGGCTTTACTCTATTGTTTTCTGTCTAGAATTAGTTCCCAAGCACTCTTGGGTTTTATGTGGGTACAGTTGTCCTTGTGGGCACCATTTGTTGTCTGGGTTTTCTGTCTTGCCCGGTTAGAGGTCCTTCTGTTTATGTGTTGCTTTCATTGGTTAATCAATAAAGAAACTACTTGGCCTGATAGGGCAGAACTTAGGTAGGTGGAGAAGACAGAACTGAATTCTAGGAGGAAGAAAGTAGAGACAGGGAGACGCCATGGATCCATGGCTGGAGGTAGATGTGCTGAAACTTTTCTGGTAGGCCATGACCTTGTGGTGATACACAGATTGATAGAAATGGGTTAAACTAAGATGTAAGAGTTAGCCAATAAGAAGTTAGAGCTAATGGGCCAGGCAGTATTTAAATTAATACAGTTTCTGTGTGATTATTTCGGGTGTAAGCTAGCCAGGCTGCTGGGACAAACAAGCGGGCCCTCTCTCCATCAACAGTTACTCACAGGAGTGTGGGCACCCAGAAGCAGGGGTTACTCATGGGAGTGAGGGTACCCAGAAGCCGGCACACTGCAAACTTCTCATGCAGCAGGTGCTGCACGAGTTGAGTCTCGCTGCTCCCTAGCTTTCCCAGTCTGTCCTCTAGTTCTCCTCAAAATCAGGAGGCCACATGTGGTTAGGGAAGAGTTGGGTAAAACTTGCCAGAAAGAGGCTGGATACTCAGTGAGAATCTAGTGACCCTCCATACCCACTCCTTCTCCGAAGGAGCATCAACAGTCAACAAATCTGGCCATGGTCCTCTTCTGTAAGTAGGCATAGCCAAACTTATGGAGCCAGCAAGTGTTTGGTCTAGGATAGTATTGTGCAACACCACTTTATTACTATTGTTGTTGTTGTTGTTATTATTATTAGTGTTTTGAGACAGTGTCTCTCTATGTGATCCTGGCTCTCCTGGAACTCACTGTGTAGACCAGGTTAGCTTTAAACTTACAGAGATCCCCCTGCCTCTGTCTCCCAAGTTCTGGGATTAAAGGTGAGCACCACCATGCCCAGCCAGACATTTATAATGACTCTTTCTCCATTCTGCCAGCTCCCAGAAAATGACATGGACTTATTTTTAATTATGAAAGCTCAGCTTTATCTTAGGCTTGTCCCACTAGCTCTTATGACTTAAATTAATTTGTTTCTATTAATCTACATTTTACCATATATCTTTTTGCCTTTCTCTTATTCAGTATGTTCAATTCCCTCTGTCTCTTATTGGCATCTCCAAAGCGTCCTGTGTGCCTCAATTATCCTCTTCCCCTCTCTGCCTAAGTCCTGCCTATCTCTCCTGCCTAGCTATTGGCCATTCATTCAGCTTCTTATTACACCAGTCATAGCAATACACCTTCACAGTATATGAATATCCTATATGTCCTCTTTTTTTGTCTAAATCAAAAAAGTCTAAATCTAATACAGTAAAACTATATACAATAAGAACAATTATCAGGTAAGAATTACATTCACAATGTCTAGTCCATTTACATTTGGCAAATTCAGAGGAAACACTCCATCATCTATCCTATCTTGGTGAGTCTAAAGTTTTGTTCCTAATTGATTTTTTTATCCTACTTGTACTACCAACCCAAAACTAATTTTTTTAGACCTCAAAATATTTTCTTAGATCAATGATTTAAGTTTCATGTCTCTCAACCTGATACACTTTATACCTCTTGTGAGTTTCTTTTCTGCATCTGGTAACAAGGAAAACTGTACCTACAACCATATGGTCTTCAACTCCATCACAGTTCTGAGATGAATATAATATCACCAGAGTAAACAGGAAGTGCAGAGCAAACAACTTTCAAAACTTTAGAAATGACAGAAACAGCTGGCTGCCTGGACAGTCACCCAAGGTTCTTCTTCAATGTTGGGGAATCTATTTTTGGTCTATAGGCCTAGACCAGCTTACAGGCTTTTTTATGGGCAGAAAAGTTCTGAAGGACTATCCTGCCTTGTCTTGGCAAAGTTCAGCAGTCGCCTTCTTTTGTGTCCTGCTTGTCCAATTTGAACAACATACTGCCAGCAGTTGAGGCAAGGAAAGTTTTTTGATCCATGGCTAACTTTTGCCACAAAGGAAAAAAACCCATATGGAGGTTCTTCAATGCCCATCATCATCTCTGAAGTAGATTAGTGCTGCCAGGAGCAGATGTATCTCACTGTAATGAAAAGTGTTATGCTATTAAAACATTTTAAATGCCATATTCTGTAGATCTTTGAATTATTTGAAGACCATCTATCTATTTAAAATATATCTGTTTGACCTTGAAAACATGACTATAAGTTTGATTGTTTTTTAAAAGATTTATTTATTTATTTATTATGTGTACAGCATTTCTTCCATGTGTGCCTGCACACCAGAAGAGGGCGCCAGATCTCATTATAGATGGCTGTGAACCACCATGTGGTATTGGACTAGATGTTCGAACATCAGGGAGGAGTTGCTCCAGACATCACTCTCATAGGCGCAATTGATGCAAAAGCAAGAGGATTTTTATTCTGTCATGACAGGGCCCTTCAGGTTCGGGATATGAAGGACAACCGATAGCTGTTACAGTCCATCTTTTAAAGCAAAATGCCACAGATACAAGGGGGGGGGGACCTGTAGGTTGTTTTCCAACTTATTGGATTGGCTTATTCAAAGGGTTACTAGCAGTGATTGGTCTATTCCAGGGCAGGAGAATAGCTGTGTGATCGGGTGAGATAAGAGAGCATCTCTGTCGTCTTCCTGACCTTGGCCCAGTGACTAAATCAATACATCAGGAACTAAGTCAACATCTGTGGGTTGTCTTTGCTTCAATTCCCAGAATAGAGTTACGTTTGAAGATTATTCACAAGGACACAGGAGGATGAGCAGTCCAGCATGTGTGCGTGGGGGTGACTGTCCCGTTTCCAAGATAGAGTGAGTGTAAGGTTTTAGAAAAATGCCTTAGGGTTGAGGGGGCTTTCAAATGCATTTAGAGTCTTTCAGTGGTTGCTGGGAATTGAGCTCAGGACTTCTGGAAGAGCAGTCAGTGCTTTTAACCACTGAGCCATCTCTCCAGCCCCTTATAAGTTTGATTGTTATAGATAACTATTAATCTGTCTTTTTTATTATCCTAAATGGCTTTTAAGGACTAAAACTTTATATTTTTAAATGAGCTGCATAAGTGCAATACCTTAAACAAGAATAGAAACATACATACAGTAAAACAAAAATAACCTTAAACTTGTATCAATATACAATAATCCCTACCCTTGTAAAATATTTGAGACTAGTGCTTGTTCAAAACTAGACTCAACAATTTACCCTTGTATCTCATCATTTCTACACTATATCCCCCACTTTTCCCTTCAGAAAGAGAACCCTGAATCTAATCTTCATTGTTTAGCCTTTTTCCTGACCATGACCTACACAGCCAACTCCCGTAAATGACAAACATCCATAACCCACCAAATGGCCAAAAACCACCCACCCCACCTCTTGGGAATGTGGATGTTGTATTCTCTAGACTGCGTCTTGTTGTCTGGGGGTGAGAGCATCTTTAAGGAACCCTGAGAAAATTATGATAATGGTTAAATCCAGGGAAAACTAGCTGTAACTTTTGTTGTCCAGTCTCTGTGTAATGGGAAAGTGCTGGCATTGTCTGGAGTCCTGGTTAGAGTAGTCTGTGAGGCTGGACCATTCCAGTTAGCAACTTGAAGTTGTTCTGGTGCAGAATTTTGAGGAAACTGGTACAGAGGCACTCTAAGAGACCGGATCACCTGAGCTACTTGCCTTTATTGGTGTCTGGTCCTTTTATATTATTGAAAAGACATAAACTTTTAAAGGTAGCAAATATCTACATTAACATAGTATGGAATGTGGGGTGTGCACAAGTCAGTTAAAGATGATTTTTTTGTTCTATGTTTGAGTGGGTAAAATCATCTGCCAACTTTGTAAATTCATTTGGACTATATAATCAAACTAATATAAATCTTTATCCATGCCACATGAAAGAATGGCATATAGTAATAAGTCATGAGGACTCTGTAGCCAACAAGATTTATCATTTCAAAACTGCTCCCATAGTAGAGAGATCAGCGTATTTGTCACCTGTCCTGTAGTCTTTTTGGTTTCTTTTTTCATGTCTGCAGCCAAGGTTTTCAGAAGGTCTTCTTCAATCAAATCTGACCTTTATTAATTTTTAAGAGAATCATAACTTTTTGTTTCCTGTGGAAACAAAGGCATTACTTCTCTCACAGCAGAACATATTTTCTGGCTTTCATTTTAAAATTGAGACATTTTTAAAATATATAAGTTGGTTTAATTTAGCAGTTTCCATAATTCAATATCTCGTCAGCTATTGTTTTCTGTTTATTAGCACTTAAAAATTCAGAGTCAACAAATCACCATACAAGATTCAGATGCCCTGTGTATTTCCATCTTTTTTTGTTTTTTAAGACAGGGTTTCTCTGTGTAACAGCCCTAGCTGACCTGGAACTAGCTCTTGTAGACCAGGCTGGCCTCGAACTCACAGAGATCCACCTGCCTCTGCCTACCGAATGCTGGGATTAAAGGCATGCTCCACCACTGCCCTGCTACTTTACTCTCTCTTTAAAGACTTCACTTTATTATTTTAAACTATTTATTTTTCTGTGACTATCTATACAGACTTTCTTTTCTTTCTTCAGCACGTAAGCACATTTTTAAGCATAATATATCCTTTTAGAGGCTTTCTCAGTCTGGACCTGACTCTATTGCATGCCTGCAGCATTCTCTGACAGCAGGAGACAAACCTTAAATGGCTAGGGTACCCCTGCAGAGTGAGGCTGGAGGCTGGTTTCGCTCCCTCGGTTCTGTAATAGCCTAGCCTCATGTCTGCAGCTACTGGCAAGAGCCACATTTACCACCCCAGCTCTGGGAATTTGCTGGGTCCAAGAGTGGCAGGCGTTATTATATAGCAAGCTGGCTGCTCAAGTATTCTGCTGCACAGCAGGGCCTCTTAAATGAGTCACACCTCTGTCTGCCAAGCCTACCTGAGAGACTGTGATCCAGGAAGCTGTGTTTGACTGTATGCAGAATTTTTTTTTTTAGCTTTCTTAGGACTTATGTGGATATATGTGATCCCATGTTGGACGCCATATGTAATGAGTCTTTTGTTTTCTGTCCTGCTACCTAAATAATGACACAAAGACTTATTAATTACAAAAGCTCAGCCTAGTCAGGCGGTGGTGGTGCACGCCTTTAATCCCAGAACTTGGGAGGCAGAGGCAGGTGGATCTCTGTGAGTTTGAGGCTAACCTGGTCTACAAGAGCTAGTTCTAGGACAGGCTCCAAAGCCACAGATAAATCCTGTCTCAAGACCAAAAATAAATAAATTAAAAAAAAAAAGCTCAGCCTATAGCTTAGGCTTGTTCCTAATTAGCTCTTATAACTTAAATTAACCCATTTATATTAATCTATATTCTATCATATGGCATTACCTCTCTTTCATCTTGCACCTCCTTTTCCTCTCCATGTGTGTCTCCTGGCATCTCCCCTGTGCCTTGGTTATTTCCTCCTACTTCCTCTCTCTGCCTAAGTCCCACCTATCTCTCCTGCCTAGCTATTGGCTGTTCTGCTTTTTATTACACCAGTCACAGCAATACCTCATCACAGTGTACAGATATCCTACAGCAGACATTTCTTTCTTAAGGCTCATAGATTGAAGGGATCTTAACATATAGTAAGGACATAATGAGGAGTCAAACTGACAGTTCCCATCTTGGGACCAAAGACAGATCTCTTTGGCTCCCTCTCTAGAGCATCCTCTGGAGAGTTCTTAGCTCCCCTTAGTCTTTTTCTCAGTCACTCATGAGAAAGAGACACTGTCATATTAGTCACTTTCCTGATATGAGCCTGGACCCCCTTTTCCCCATCTTCATGGGGACCATGAATAAGCAGACTGTTCAGACTGTCCATTCCTACACATGGGACCCTTTAAAACCTTTGAGATTATTGAATTCTCTGATTTTAAACTTATTGTATCAGATCCTCATCTTCATCCAGCAAAACTCCTGGAATGTGTATGTGTGTAATTCATATATATATATATATATATATATATATATATATATATATATATATATGCCAAAGACATCAGTAAACTTTTAATTACTGTAAGTAAATTAGGGAGAGTTTGGGCTCCCTCATGGGTAAAGCTTTCAGTATTTCCTTTAATCATTCCCTTGATCCTGGTTCTTTAAATTTATTTTCCATCAATCCCCATTATTTCTCAATCTAGATAGGATGCAAACATGATAGCACTCACGCTACATTTCCCCTTTTAAAGTTGGCTTCCTATAAGTAAGACTGCCTGGGTTAGGAAAACCTTAGTATAATTTCCCACATGGAGAATGCTGTTTTCCCTGAGCATGCTTATGTCACAAGAACTAGAAAACAAAAACAAATGCCCTGGGTTCCCAGGGCATCATGGGAGCAGGACAAGAGTGGACAGCAAAAGTGGAACAGAGGAGTCCCTGGTAACTTAGCAGAAAACAAGCTTGGAGATTTCAAGCAAAGAGGAAACATTGAGGGGGCTGGAGAGATGGCTCAGAGATTAAGAGCACTGACTGCTCTTCCAGAGGTCCTGAGTTCAATTCCCAGCAACCACACGGTGGCTCACAACCATCCATAATGAGATCTGGTGCCCTCTTTTGGCATGCAAACATACATGGAAGGAATGTTGTACACATAATAAATCTAGCCAGGTGGTGGTGGCGCACACCTTTAATCCCAGCACTCAGGAGGCAGAGGCAGGTGGATCTCTGTGAGTTCGAAACCAGCCTGGTCTACAAGAGCTAGTTCCAGAACAGGCTCCAAAACCACAGAGAAACCCTGTCTCGAAAAACAAACAAACAAACAAAAAATCAAAAAAAATAATAAATCTGAAAAAAAAAGAGGAGACATTGAGACCTGCACAGCCTGCATCTCCAGCCTCCTACAGTGATGGATTTCTCTTCTCCAGCTGTTGTAGCTGCCCACTGGCAGCAGCTGGGCAAGTGCCTGGACATCTACTCTTTTGGTTCTCCTTAGGTTCTGTGCTTTCCCAAGATTTGGCTCTGGGCTGATCAAATTCACACGAGCCTTTCAAGTCTTACCATTCCAAATTGCCAGCTTCCTTTGATGCCTAGCTAGTGTTGGAGGCACACGGCTGAGAATGCTCTTATGTCCCCTTTAGAGGTAGTTAAGTATAGGAGGCAACAGTCTCCACGTTATTCGGTTTAAAAGAAAACTGCATCGACTTTGTGAGTGTGCGTATTCTTGTGTGTGGAGTCCGAGGATGACGTGAAGGGATCGAGGGTTTCCTCCAACCTGGTGGACCAGGGTCTAACTCAGGTCATCAGGCTTGGTGGCAAGTGACCTCATCATGTGAGCCATCCTGCTAGCATGATCCCCAGCTGTGTGAAAACCACAAGACAGCTTCCTCTGTGGCTGCTTGAAGTAGAACTGAGGGAGCCTCTTACATCACTGGGAAGCCAGGACCAAGTTCAAGATCCAGTCAAAGGTGATTCTGTTACAGGAACGTCAGGACCGGCCATCGCTAAGGGCAACTGGCCCCCCACCATGCTGGGCAGTAGCTTAGGAGCAATTGACTGTGATAGGGTCAAAGGTCGTCTTCTTTCCAGGCTGGATGGAAATCCAAGATGACCCTAACTGACCCTCTGGCCTCAACTAGGATGACAACCTGGACCACACGCCCAGTTTGGGAGGGGGGGCCTTCAACACAGGACCTTGTGTGACACGTTAGGGAAACACTAGCAACTGAGCACCAGTTCACACACTGCTGGTGTGTGTGTGTGCTTTAGACACAGGTCAGTGGTCCGTCTCTTTGGTTTTTCAAGACAGGGTTTCTCTGTGTAGTCCCGGCTGTCCTGGAACTCGCTCTCTAGACCTCACTGGCCTCAAGGCCTCAGAGATCACCTGTCTCTGCCTCCCGAGTGCTGGGACTGAAAGTGTACACCACCACACCAAACAGGTTGTTGAATTTTAATTTTAGCTGTTTTGACTATTTAATGATAAAGCAATATAAAAATTTTGACTCTCCCCTCCAGATGTTTGGATGCCCTCACTTTGCTAACATGATTTACCCACTCCCTTTCACCTAGTTTGTACAAAGATAGCTTCACCCAGATGCCTAAGGACAGCTGCAGCAGGGCTAGAAGTGCTGGAACCTGGAGCAGGCACTGGGACGACACTGAGCATGGTAAGGCTGCAGCCGTCATTGTGGCTGTGGGACTCAAGGAGTAGACTCCACCCGGTAGGAAACAGGGATATGTAACACAGACCGCCTGGGCTTCAGTGTCGCCTGGATCATGGGAGCAAATGGTGCTTAAGGAAGTATGGTCAGTGGGGGGAAGGACCTAGAGAACTGGGGATCCTAAGGTTAAGTCCCAAGTTTGTGGAGACATCAACCCACAGTCCTTCCCCAGTTCACTGGAGAGCCTGCATCTCCACGAGGTACAAAATCACTGGTGCCCACTGGGGCCTTCCTCCTCCACAGCCCCTAAGTGTCCTGGGCCACTGGTGATGGGGATGGCCCTGGGGCTATATGAGAGTCCTCAGGTGGAGAACCCAACTCCTGCCATCAGAAAACCAGCGAGTGCACTCCCTCTGTGGGCTGGTTTCTCCACTTCCCCTATACACAGGATGTACGATGTGTAAAGCTCTTGCTTAAAACACCACCGGGCAGACAGATGGGGACCTGGGCGGGCAGCCTCAGTCCCCTGGCTCTGAGGCGAACAGAGAGCTGGCGTGCTAACAGTGGGGCAGCTCTCAGCCCCCAAGTGACAGCGCCTAGAAGGTCCCCAAACAGCTCTGGATGAAAGATGGAGTGGATTGACCCGCACTGAGGGATGTGGATTCAGGGGAAGCTTGGAAGGCACTTTGGAGAGTCACTAATACCATGAGTGGCTCTGACTCTGTCCCTTGTAAAGCCAGAAAACAAACTTTCAGGTAAACGCCAGGGAAGCAAGGCAGTTCACGGTAGGTTCAAGGCCACGCTGGTGGACCTGAGCTAGGGAGGCTGCCAGGGCTAAGGTGGACAACATCTTCAGCCAGCAATATGGACAGCAGGTCATGTACCTGAGAAGTGGTTTTAAGGTAGAAGGCATGGAGTGTCCCCTCCATCACCGATGGAGGGTGATGCCGCCTAAGCCATCCCCATCAAAATGCCTTGTGACGCAGTAAGCAGCTGCATGGGGGTCCCACGCCCTCAGACAATGCTGAGCGGAGCCTGGGGTGTGGGCTCTAACCAGGACTGTCTGAGTGTATCAACATGGAGAGAACAGGGGAAGTTGGAGGGAGGAAAGAGGTGTCCTGAGCTTGGAGATGGCCCCTGTGGCTCACAGTTTGGCTGCAGTCCTTGAAGAGGCAGGAGGGGACAGATGTGGGGAGGTCAGGGGTCACCCTTAACAGCCACAGCTGCTAGGCTGGGGGGGCGGGGCATCCCCGAGGGCCGGGCCTTTTCCGTTGCTGCCTGGGCTAGAGCTCGGTTCCAGGGACTCATTCATCTTCTCACAGATGATGTCCACAAGGCGCTCAAACACCTGCTTCACATTGACATTCTCCTTGGCGCTGGCCTCAAAGAACTCAAAACCTGGATGGACAGAAAGTGGGGACAGTTGCGGCAGTCATGTTAGTCCTAAGAGGCTGGACTTGTTCCAACCTGTATTCTGAGCTCATTCCTGCCTGACCCGCTGTGTGTGTGGGGGGAGGGGTGCACATGTATGTTTGGGTGTGTTCCTCAGCCATCGGCACCATTCTTTCTGAGACTGGGTCTTTCAATGACTTCAAACTCACCAAGCAGGCTTGGCTCTGGCCCATAAGCCCCTTGGGATGACAACTGTCCACCACCACGCCTGACTGAAGGTAGGTTCTAGAGTCCTTCCCAGCCTCTTTTAACCCTTTGAAGTCGTGAGACAAATCTCACTGTGTAGCAATGTTGAGCTAGTTCGCAGAGCCTCTGACTTAGCAAATCTTCCTGCCTCAGCTGTCAGAGAGCAGTGATCACAGGCTGTACCATCAAGCTTAGCTAAGAGTCTTCAGGAGACAGACGGCTCAGTGGTAAAGGTACCTGTTGCCAATTCTGATGGTTTGAGTTCAATCCCCAGAACATACAAGACAGAATGACAGACAGCAGCATGTGCCACACACAGACCCTAAATAAATTATGGGGCTAAAGAGATGGGTCAGCCACTAAGAGCACTGGTTGTTCCTCCAGAGGACCTGGGTTCAATTCCCAGAACCCATGTAATAGCTCACAACTGTCTAAAACTCCAGTGCCAAGGGATCTGATGCCTTCTTTTGACCTCTGCAGGTACTGCAGCACGTAGAACACACACAGGCAAAATACCCATACACATTTAAAAAAGAGAAGTCAGACAGTGGTGGTGCACACCTTTGATCCCAGGCGAATCTCTGTGAATTCAGGGCCAGCCTGGTCTGCAGAGCTAGTTCTGGGACAGTCAGAGCTACACAGAGAAACTCTATCTCTAGACCTGCCTCCCCTTGAGAAAATAAAAATAAAAAGTGTAATTTAAAACAGTAAAAAGGGGAGCTGGGTTGTGGTGGTGCACGCCTTTAATCCCAGCACTCAGGAGGCAGAGGCAGGCAGATCTCTGTGAGTTCAAGGCCAGCCTGGTCTACAAGAGCTAGTTCCAGGACAGGCTCCAAAATTACAGAGAATCCCTGTCTCAAAAAGGAAAACAACAAAAATAAAAATAAATAGTGTAATTTAAAACAATATAAAAGGAGCTGGGTGGTGGTGGTGCATGCTTTTAATCCCAGCACTTGGGGGGCAGAGGCAGGTGGATCTCTGTGAGTTCAAAGCCAGCCTGGTCTACAGAGCTAGTTTCCAGGACAGGCTCCAAAGCTACAGAGAAACCCTGTCTCAAACACACACACACACACACACACACACACACACACACACACACACCAGTGTAAGGGGGGCTACAGAGATGGCCCGGGTGGAAAAGTGCTGGCTTTGCAAGAATGAGGGCCTGGGTTCAGATGCTCAGCACCACTTTTTTAAAGCCTGGCATGGCAGAGCATGCTTGTGACCCCAGTGCTGGGGAGGGGCAGCATTGGAGCTCGCTGGCCAGCTGGCCTAGCCCACTTGTGGAGTTCCAGACCAGTGAGAGACCCCGTCCCAGAGAAAGGGTGGATGTTCTCTAGGGCCTCCACATGCACACACAAATGTAATGAAATCAGGGCAGAGTGCACACCCGTAATCCCGGCACTATAAGCATGACCGAGCAGGAAGACTACTGATTTCAGAGCTACAAAGTTAGAACCTCTGTCAAAAAAAACATTAAATATAATGTGTAACATGCATAAGGCCCTGGGTTTGGGCCCTAGCACTGTTTTCAGGAGAGAAGGAGAGAATTGGTGAGCTAGCTCAGCCTCCAAAACCATTTGCCAGGCTAGCCTGACGAGCCTGACTGAGCTCAGTCCCTGGAAGACACAGTGGGACATAAAAACCTACTCCTAAAGGTTGTCCTCTGACAACTGACCTCCACCTGTGCACTGTGGCACACACAGAAATAATTTTTAAAGGGACATGACAAATAAGCTTTTTATTTGTTTGTTTCTGTGTAGCCCTGGCTGTCTTGGAACTTACTCTGTAGACCGGACTGGCCTTGAACTGCCTCCCAAGTGCTGGGATTAAAGGCATGTGCCTCACTCCTGATAATTTTTTTTTTGCTTTTGTTTTTGTTGTGTGTGTGTGTGCGTGTGCGTGTGTGTGTGTGGTAGCTAGGCACATACTCAGAACTGCTCAAAGCTCCAAGCCAACCAGGGCTGCAAAGCGAGGCCATCTCCCCAACTCAGGACATAAAGGGAGCTGGAGCCTGGATGGGAAAAGGATGAAGTCCATCTGATTTCTAGGATTAAGTGTCATCCTGATTAGGTAAATATTCGGTTTCTACCTCATACTCCTCTCTGCTAAAAATGGACCAGCCCGAGGGCATGATTCTCTCTGTAGCTCTCGGTCCTTGATACAAATCATTTATGAGGAAGACACTGGGCTATTTTTCAGAGCAGGATTGGAAACCAGGGCAAGATAGGTCCTTTACCACTGAGCCATGCCCTCAGCCCTTCACTGGGGGATTCTGGGCAGGGCTCTACCACTGAGCCATGCCTTCAGCCCTTTACTGGGGGATTCTAGGCAGGGGCTCTACCACTGAGCCACACCCCAGCCCCTCACTGGGGGATTCTAGGCAGGGCTCTACCACTGAGCCACACCCTCAGCCCCTCACTGGGGGATTCTACTGCTCAGCTCCAGCCCTGAGTGAATGCTTAGAAGCCGCGTGCTGAGTAACTCAATGGTGAATATGGTGGAGTGATGAACTCAACTCTTCAGAGCCTGGTGAAATCCCTGCTGCTCTACTACCTTCACGGCAAATTTGGTGTTTTATTATCTGTCACCTCCCCACTCCCACATCTGAATTTTTTATATTTCTTTTGTTTGTTTGGGTTCTTCTCTTGTTTTAATTGTTTGTGCTTTGAGTTCTTTGTTTTGTTTTGTTTGAGACAGACTCTCACTACATAGCCTTGCTAGATCTAGAACTTGTTATTGCTGTCCAGGCCAGCCTTGAACCTCTGCCTTTTAAGTGTCTTTTCTTTGGTTCTAACAGGGTCCAGCCGGCAGTTCCAGCACCTTGGGAGGTTAAGTTCATGAGTCTAAGCTCAGCCTGTGCTACATAGTGAAACTGCTCAAAAAACAATAAAAAATGTAAAACCTAGGTTGGCGGTGTTGCTCAATGGTCAGGTGCCTACTTAATGTATGGGCAGCCCTAGGTTCAGCTCCCAACACACACACACACACACACACACACACACACCACAAACACACCACACATGCAAAAGCAAGCAAAAAAAATGGTGAGATTTACTTCACTCAGCTTTCAGAATACATAAAAAATAGGTAGTAGATGCTGGATATTTTAGCACACTCCTCTAACCCCAGCATTTGGGAGGCAGAGGCAGGTGGATCTGTATGAGTTTGAGGCCAGCCTGGTCTACTGAGTTCCATAGCTGAGTTTCATCACAACTAGGATTATACACTGAGACTCTATCTCAAAACAACAACAAAACTGGGTGGTGGGCTATGGTATATTAATACCTAATATGGAAATGGTTTTAAAAGAGTGAAGACAGGCAGGCAATGGTGGCGCACGCCTTTAATCCCAGCACTCGGGAGGCAGAGGCAGGCGGATCTCTGTGAGTTTGAGGCCAGCCTGGTCTACAGAGCTAGTTCCAGGACAGGCTCCAAAGCCACTGAGAAACCCTGTCTCGAAAAACCAAAAAAAAAAAAAAAAAGAGTGAAGACAGGACACCAGGGTAATCAACTGGGTTCCCAGGACAGGGGAGAGCATGGTTTATACATGGGCGTGTTGGTGGGTTATCTCGGAGTAAGTGTGTGGTGTGTGTGTGTGCATCTGTGTGCAGGTGTCTGAGTGTCTCCTGGAGGTAGAGGAGGACATCAGGGGCCCTGTTTCTCACACCCATCTTATCCCCTTGAGACAGGGTCTCTCACTGAACCTAAAGCTACCCAGACAGCCAGCAAGCCCCAGTGATCCTTGTCTCAGCCTCCCCGCAGTGCTGGGGTTACAGGCATGAAGAAGGGTGTGCATGTGCATATATGTGGCCATGTCTGACCTCTTATGCAGGCTTCACATCTGCACAACAAGCATTCTCGCCCACTAAGCCATCCCCCAGCCCCAGCACATGGGCATCCCCCTCCACCAGACCCTTAGTTAACCACGGTGGAACTGGGCCTCAAGCGTGACAAGGGTTTGAAACAAGGATGTGACCTGTGGTTCAGGCTGGGCACTAACCAAGATCATCAGCGAGCCTTCGGCCATCCTCGGCAGGTACGACCCGTTCATCCTCCAGGTCACACTTGTTCCCCACAAGGATCACCTGGGCATTATCCCAGGAGTAGGTCTTGATCTGTGTGGCCCTGTGGAGTTGTGGACATTGAGAAGGAGGTTAAAGGTGGGCGGGGGAGGACACAAAGGACTGTGGCATATCAGTGGTTGGCCAGCACTCACCAGTCCTGCACAGCGGTGAAGGACTCTTGGTTGGCAATGTCATACATGAGCAGGAAGCCCATGGCTCCACGGTAGTAGGCCGTGGTGATGGTCCGGTAGCGCTCCTGGCCTGCTGTGTCCTAGGCAAACAGCAGTCAGTCAGCTGGGGCTCACCTGCTCCCTACCTGACTCTGCAAGGCCCTGAAAGGGACACAGGTCTGCCCTTGTGGTCCAATCTGATGGGGAGGCATGGTCCTGCCCTCCCAGCCCTCGCTGCCCATCCTGGTGTGAGACATAGGCTGTATCACCAGGTTGTCCCATCTTGAGAACTCTGCTAACTGACTCGGCTCTACCCTGGATGGGCTCCAATGTGAAGGGCTGGATGACAGGCTCCTATCTATGAGCTTCCCTATCCTCGTTTCCATGAGCCAGTGTGAGAGTCACAATGAAGAGCCATCTGGGCCTCAGGCCACCATCTTTGATTTGCCACCTGGTCACCTTGTTACCATGATGATACCAACAGCTGGACTAGGGACAGGGCATAGCTCTGAACCTGGCAGCCTCCATAGGGGTCCCCAAGATGGTCCCCACCTTCTTCCTCACTCGTCACTGTCTCTTCTCGCACGCACCTTGTGCATCTTGTCCCTCCACCCAGGGCAGGGCATGTCCCGCATCCCAATGAATTTACCTCAGAGATAAAAGATATCTCCCCGCCCCGAGCTGCTTTCTCGGGTCAGATTCTCTACTGACGGCCCCCCACTTCCCACACGGCTCTCCAACCCACCCAGATCTGCAGCTTGATCCTCTTGTCGTGTCGGTAGACTGTCTTGACCTTGAAGTCGATGCCCACGGTGCTCACGAAGGCAGGGGTGAAGGAGTCGTCCGCATAGCGGAACAGGAAGGAGGTCTTGCCCACACTGCTATTCCCGATCAAGAGCAATTTGAACATGTAGTCAAAGTTCTGGTCGGCTGCATCCCTTGGGCTGGCAGGAGGCTCACTAGCGGAGGCCATCTTGGTGGAATCTGCTTGGAGGGGAGGCCTGAAATCCTAATGGGAAAGAATGGAATCCTGAAAGGGGTAGGTACCAAAAACTGAGCCTAGGAGTCTGGGCTCCGGAGTCAGTTCTTAGAACGCGTGGATCCGGGATCCAACTCAGGTTATCAGGCTGGGCAGCAAGTGCCCTTACCTGCAAAGCCACTCCCTAGCCCTCGTTTGTTTCTCTCTCTCTCTCTCTCTCTCTCTCTCTCTCTCTCTCTCTCTCTCTCTTTCTTGAGACAAGGTCTCACTCTGGAGCCTAGTCTGGCCTCTAACTCCCAGTCCTGCTGCCTCTGCAGCCAAGTGCATGGTGGGGTGGGGGCAGGCATGTACTTCCACCTTGGGGCTGGAGTTCCAGGTGCTCATGACTGCCTGACCTGTGCGTTAGGAATCTAAGTCAGGTCCTCTAAAAGAGCAATACCTGCTCTCAACAGCTTATCCATCTCTCCAGTCCTCATTCTTTTCTTCTTCTTTTAGAAAAGGTCTCATGTAGCTGGCCTCAAACTCCCCACGTGGAGGATAAGGGCCTGAAGCTTCTGATCCTGCCTCTGGAACTGGGATTACAGGTGTGTATCCCAGTGCCCTTCCTAATGAGTCTCATTATTCATCAACAAACCTTGGCCCAGTTCTTCTCGGCACCAGGCACTGAGCTCTGAAGAGACAGCTGTGCATAAAACCGAAAAGCACTCACCTGTGTGGAGGGCTGTGGCTAACCTTTACACAGAGGTGAAAGTAGGGTCTGGGGATGGTGGTGGAGTGCTCGCTTTAGGTTTCAGCCCCAGGACCCAGTAAACCAGGTGTGATGTGCACACCTGTAATTTCACCACTAGAGAGGTAGAGACAGGAGAATCCGTAGTTCAAGGTCATCCTGCACTACTTTAGAAGTTTGATACCAAACTGTGCTACGTGAGACCCTGTCTCAAAAAAAAAAAAAGGCAGAACGGAGCCTTTATAGTGGAAGGTTTTCTGATCTCCTGCTTTGAGTACAGAAGTCAGGTAACAGGTAAAAACTCAGGGCCAGTGGTGGTGGCGAGGAAGTCGCACGGGCTGCAGACTGGACTTTGCCCAGCGCAAGCAGCTGGTATGGCCAGGTGTGAGCTGGAGGGGGGGTGACTGCCAACTAGACAGAGGCCCCTCCATCAGGGCCTGGGTGTTGACTTAGCTGGTGTCTGCCACTGGGCGCCTGTTCTTCCCCCTTTAAGTCCACTTTAACCATTCCCTGTCTTCCAGGGCAAGGGATATTTCTATAAATACAGCATGCTTTAGAACCCCAGTTAAGCTTCCAAGTGGGTACCTGTCATTTTATTTGTCAAAGGGGCCGGACCTGGCTCCCTTTTGGTCAAAGCTGATTCATCTCAGTCATGGTATACAGAGACAGGAATGAAAGTCATCAAATCCGACGGAATTATCCTAGCCACTCAAAGATCACAAAACCCACCCCACTCCATATCCTTTTATTTATATCTGTCCACACTCCAGCATGCTGTTAAATCCGAATCTAGGGTTCCCTTCCAATCTCCCGGGAGTCAGTGTTCTCAGCGGTCTAGAGTCGCTCTCTGAAGCCCAAGCAAAAGTATTTCTCAATGGCCCTCGGTGTTTTCTGTTTCTCTGCCCCGTGCATTTCCAAAGAGAACGCAGCCAACCCCACCCTATGTTCCGGGAGAACGGGTTTGAGGAGGGACCGCAAAGCGTCTGCCTGGCAGGGCCTTCAGGCTGGCCCCCGCCCCACCGCGGCTCCTTTTCCGGACCGATTAGGGGTTCCCGGGTCCTCAAGGCGGGCACCCAAGCTGTCAGTGCACTGCGTGTACCAGCAGGTGCCTCCCCCATCACCATATGGCGCCCTCGCTCGCCCCCGACTGGGCTCCTCGCCCAGCTCGCCGCCGCTCGGGGAGCCAGCGGAGCCAGCGGGGCGCGGGGAACCCAGAAGAGCCAGCAGCACGGCTTAGGGAGAGCGACCCGGCCTCGCGTGGACCCCAGCCCAACCTGTCAAAGCGCACGCGCAAACCGACAGACGGGCTGTCACACTCGCTCAGGGACTCACCTCGGGTCACGCCTCGCACACTAGGATCCGCCCACGAAGTCGCTGCAGCCCGCACCCGGCCGCGACCCCCGCCCCGCAGCCACCGCCGCCAGCACTGACACCCGGATCCCGCGCCGGCTCCGCCCAGGTGGAGGGGGCGAGGCCGCAGCAAGAGTTGGAGCGCTGTGTGGGTGGAGCCTATGGGGGGCGGGGCCATCGTGAGTTGGTATCTGGAGGTAGGCGTGGTCTTGTGGCCTGGGGGATCCGCAAGAGGAGGAGCCAGGAGGTGGGCGTGGCCTGTCGGGGATTGGGACCCAGCGAGAGTCCGAGCGGAGTGGGCGAGGTCTTGCAGGCGGAGGTAGGTCTAGCAGGTGCGGGGCCCCTAAAAGAGGCTCTCGATGTGGGCAGGGAATTGAGAGGTGGGCTTGGTAGTAGAGCGTCCACGGCAGGAGGCGCAACGGGAGTCCAGCGACCCACAAGAAGCGGGCGGGGCATATACGTGGAGGGACTTTCCCAGAAGGTTGAGCCTCGCCGGGTGGCAGCAAGAGCCAATCAGATGAGAGCACGCTGTGTGTGGGCCCAAGAGGCGGGATGGGTGGGGGCGCTAGATGTGAGGGTCCTGACAGGAGTGGAGCTATAGAGCCCTGGGGAGCAGGCAAGGGCATTAAGTCCCACCGTACTCTCTCCTAGAAACTACGTCTCCTTTTCCCTAAAATAGAAAATGCCTTCTGTGCACTCTGTGGTTAAGAGGAAAACCTCAGCAGCTGGGTTCTAGTCCCGCCTCCACTTTCTAGGACTGGGACTCGTGACACATTTAACCTCTCCGAACTTCAGTTTTCCCATCTGTCAAGTGTGTAGCCATGTTTTTGTTTTTAATTTTTTAATTTGGGGGATGGAGAGATGGCTCAGTGGTTAAAAGCTCTTTTTCTCAGCACCCACATGGTGGCTCACAACCATCCATATTCCAGGGGATCTCACCCCCACCCTTCTTCAAGCAGCAAGAACCAACGTGGACAGACATAAATGTAGGCAAAACACTCATGTAAAATAAAAATTTTAAATCTAAATTTTTTTTTCAGACAAGGTCATTTATTCCAGGCTTGCCTGAAACTCATTATGTTGCCAAGAATAAATAAACTGACTCTCTTGCGTCCACCTCTCAAGGTCTGGGATTGCGGGTATGCAAAACCATGCCTCGTTTATGTGGTGCAGGGAAGGAGCCTGAGCCTTCTTGTGTACTAAGCAAGCACTCTCCGCCCCCAACCCATTTTCTCCACAGTGCAGGGGGCGAAGACCAGGCCTTCATGAATGTTAGACACACTCCATGTCCCACATAGTCCTAAAGGGTGCTGGATTACACTGTTCAATCCTCTTAAGGACTCCCGGAGTTAAAACCCGTTTTAGAAATAAGGAAACTAAGGAACAAAGAAAGGCAGATATTTGTCTGAGGCCACACAGCAAGATGTGGAATTCAAAATAATATAGCGGCCATCACGATGGACAAGTGGGCAAAGGCACTTGCCCCTAGGCCTGCTGACCCACAGGGTCCCAAGTCTCTAGAGTACCACTCACCTAGGTTCACATCTCAGCATGGATGCTATGGACTAGGGAGAGACGAAGCAAGTTCTATCTTGTCTTGCACACACACGCCACTCATGCTCACATCTCATCGGTAGTGTCAGTGGGCCATGAAATACACCTGTGCCTGAGGTGGGAACCGGCTGTAGCTGTAGTAACACAGAGTCAGGGCAATGGTTAGCACCAGCCAGGCATACAGCAGGGACTCATAAATGGTCATCATTAGTGGAGATTTGCTGGAGCTGCGATAGCTCACACTCCAAAGCATCATGCAACAGAAATGGGGAAACTTGAGACTCTAGGTGCTATACTAGTGCGCACATGCACGCGCGCACACACACACGCGCGCGCGCACACACACACGCATACACACACACACCACCTGGCTTCTGTGGTGGAAATATGACCACAGCCATCTCCAAAGAAGCATTTATTGGCACCTGTGTTAAAGTCTCTGGAGCCCCAGAGCGAGGCCAGCAAGGCAGAGCCCATTACTCAACAGGCAGCCCAGGTTGCAGAGGGAAGACAAACCGTGGTAGTGGAAGAATTTCTGGCGAAGAGCATTGTACTTGGGGTCCTTCTCCCTCAGCTGGCGGTAGGGGTCAGGGCCCTGGTGGCTGCCTGGCACCTCTGTCCCCAGGCCTCGATCTTTCTCCACAGTCTGTAGGGCCCACATGACAGCCGTGGTGCGGGCCTCCAGCCAGCGTGCATTGATAGTGGCCAGTGTGAGGCTCAGGAGCAGTAGAGCGAGCTGAGGACAGTGACGGGGAGGCAAAGTGAGGAGGGTGACGATCTGAGAGAGGGTATGCCAACCTCCTCACAGCCCAGAGAGAGTGGGGACCCTGAGAGCAGTAAAGAATCTATGGCTTCTTCTCTTCTGCTCCCTGGCCCAGGGCACAGTCTGTACCCCTACTGTCCCTTGAACACCTAAACTGCCTCTTCAAAACAAAACGTGTTTTTTGCAGTACTGAGAATTGATTTTCGGGCCTTAGACGCAGTGTAAGTTCCACTGCTGAGCTACATACCCAGCCCTTTGCTCACTTGTAGGTGGTATATACACATGTTCATGTATGTGCACATGTGCTTGCTGGTACACATGTATGTGGGGGGTTCTACCTTTTTTTGGGTGGCAGGGGTAGGGTGAGAGTGGGGTGGGAATGGGGGGTGTTTCAAGATAGGGCTTCTGCCCTAGCTGTCCTGGAACTCGATCTGTAGACGGTTGGCCTCAAACTCACAGAGGCCTGCTTCTGCCTCCCAAGTGCTGGGATTAAAGGTGTGCATAACCACCACCTGGCCCTTTTTCTTTTTTAAAAATTTTACTGCATTTACTTGTGTGTGTGTGTGTGTGTGAGATAACATGCCTTGGTGTGTGTATGTGCAGACTCGAGGGAGTCATTTCTCTTCTTCCTCCATGTAGATCCTCAGGAGTCCAACTCAGATTGTCATCAGGCTTAGCAAGCAAGGGCCTTTGCTTGCTAAAGCGGCCACCTTAGTTTTTAAGGAGGTGTCCATTATTGATCCCGGAACTCCCTCATTCAGCTGGAGTGACTGGTTGGCCAATGAGCTTCAGGGATCTGCCTGTCTCCGCCCCTGACTCCCACTGCTCCTGTGTTGGGTAACTCCTCTGGGTTTGGTAATTGGATGGAGCTGAGGATTCAAACTCAGGTCCTCACGTTTTTGCAGGGAGCACTTTTCTGCCCAAGTCATCCCCCAGCCTCCACCCTTCCCTTTGAGGCAAGTTCTCACTAAGTTGCCTGGGCTGGAGTGAAACTCATTATGTAGCCAAGGCTGGCCTTGAATTTGCAATCCTCTTGGCTAAGCCCCCCAGAGAGCTGGGATGACAGGATGCCCACCTGGTCTCCCCAAAAGTAAGACAAATAACACTCATGGTTCTTTCGTTCCCTCTGCTCAAAAGCACACAGTTTAAAAGAGGGCCCATCTCTTCTGTGACCCCTGGAACTGACATTGAACCAACAGGAAATGAATCAAACACCTGGGAAATACCAGCTACCCATAACCCTCTCTGACCTCTAAGAGATTATTCTTTTGTGGGGAGTGAGTTGAGATAGGATTACAGCAGCTTCAGGCTCCCTATGTGACTGACACTGACCTTGAACTCCTGATCTTCCCACCACCAACTCCAAATGCTGGGATTATAGGTGCCATGGCCATGTCAGCCTTGGTTTTTTTATTTTAATTTTATTTTGGTGTTTTGAGACAGGGTTTCACTGCACAGACCTGGCTGTTCTGTAACTGGATCTGTAGACCAGCATAGCCTCAGACTTACAGATGTCTGCATCCTGGGAGGTGGGATAAAAGGCATGTGTTGCCTTCTAACTGTCCTTGAACTCTCTATGTAGGCCAGGTCAGATTCTAACTCACAGTGATTCTCCTGCCTCTGCCTCCAGAATGCTGGAACTAAAGGTTGATGGAGGAAGGTCATTGGTTAAATAAAAAGAAACTGCTTGGCTCTCATTGGTTAGGAGATAGGTGGGAGGAGTAAACAGAACAAAACGCTGGGAGGAAGAGGAAGTGAGCTCAGACTCGACAGCTCTCCTCTCCAGAGCAGATGCCTCAACGCCATGCTCCCCGCTCCAGGGAAGATGCACTCTATGAAGCTCCGACCCAGGATGGACTTAGGCTAGAATCTTCCCGGTAAGACCGGTGCTATACAAATGATAAGAAATGGGCTAGTCCAGGTGCGAGAGTTAGCCTAGAAAAGGCTAGGTAGAAATGAGCCAAAGCAGTGATTAAATGAATACAGTGTCTGTGTAATTATTTCGGGGCATAAGCTAGCCAAGCAGGAGGCTGGGGTGTTGGGGACGCAGCCTCTCCGCTCCATATTACTACAAAAGGTGCACACCACTACACCTAGCTTGGTTTTGTTGTTGTTTTTGAAACAGAGTCTTAATATGTAGCCCAGGCTAGCCTGCAACTTGTGCAATCTCCCTGGCTCATCTTCGCAAATTATGGGGTAACAAGTGTGTGTGTGTGTGTGTGTGTGTGTGCGCGCGCAAGTGTGTGTAGTGTGTGTGCAAGTGTGTGTGTGCAAGTGTGTGTGTATGTGTGCGCACAAGTGTGTGTGTATGTGTGTGTGCAAGTGTGTGTGTGTGGTGTATGCACCACCACACTGGGCTGAGAGACCACTCTTGATACATCAAATCTTACCCACATCTGAAAACTTTAAGAGCAGAGGGAGGGAAGGGTGAGAAAATCTGAGCTGCAAGAATTGTTCCTTACATTGTGACTGAGGGAGCGTGTAGACAGGAGTGAGGAAACCTAAATTCCCAGTCCGGCTAGTTTTTACACAATGAACTGAGGTCGGAACCTCAGCTGAGCTGAGTCACTCCAGTTTGGCAGGAGGCCCAGCTATTGGGCAGAAAGGAAATAGGAGCCAATGGGGAAGATAAGGCTGCAGAGAGGGCTGCCAGGGGCAGCTCTTCAGGATGTGTGCTCTGCTTAGGGACAGTAACCAGCTATGTCTTTACCAGGAACAACAGGCCTTTCTTTTCCCCTTTCAAAACAACGCCACTTGAGCTGGTTGTGGTAGCACACTCCAGGAGGATATCCCAAAAAGGGGGAGCTGGAGAATCACAGGTTTGAGGCCAGCCTGGGCTACACTTTTGGGGGTGTAGAGATGACTGGTTCAACATACTGCTCT